>NC_056747.1:1287709965-1288009965 GCF_019279795.1 Protopterus annectens
TGAAAAGTGCCCCTGATTGTTCTTGATTATTTCTGGATTTTTCCCGATGTTTGGAGTTTTGTGTGTGTGTGTGTGTGTGTGTGTGTGTGTGTGTGTGCGCGCGTGTGCGCGCACGCTACGTAAGGTGGCTAAATGATTATATTTATACTCGTAGCTGCAATCCACGTGAACAGTGTCCACGTGTTCACAGAGTGGGCGTAAGGTGCAAGCTCCTAGCCGAATCAGAAAGGTATGTGAGGCTTCTGCATACTGTTCCCCACATCGGCTTCCAGTCTCCAAGATATGCTCCGGCCGATGCCCACAGCGAGACGTTTTTTGTGAAAGCGTCACATGTTTGCAAAGCTAACCATGCCCACATCCAGTGCAAAGGACTGGGCATGGTCTTAATATCAAAATAAAAGCTCATGTTTACGTAAAATTATTTGTTTCTGCTGTTCATACTTAAGTTGTGTTCGTTACAAAAGAACTGCTGTTCACCTAGTAAAGAAAAGCTTACGAATTGTTTCTGCCATAAAATTTCAAGACATTTGCTTTTACTACCCCCCCCCCCCCCATGTAACTTCTCAAATAGGGACAGTCCTGCGTAATGAGGTGCAGATGATAACCTTAACTGTGGCCCAAATAGCACGGGGGGGGGGGCATTCATAGGTAAAAGCTTCCTACTGACACTAGTGATTTACACTGGAGAAACAATGTGTCTTTCGGCTTTTCCCGGTCAGGGGTCGCCACAGCGGAACTCCGGTCCGCTCATGATTGACAGTTGATTTTTACGTGCTGAGTTGCCAGCCCTAACGCACAACCTTCAACGAAGGTACGCCCATTCACACATGTCTCCACGCAGAAGACGCTCGAAACAATACAATTCTAAAAACGTACAGACCCGAGATACCCAGAGTTACAAAATAATGCAATTTCGAAGTTCTTAGAACCCCAAGCACGGCTGATAGAGGGAGAATACTGAACTGCCTACAGTAAATGCACCTGGGCTAATATGTGACGCTGGGTGGGGGGTGCGGGAGTTGAGCGCAAGCATTCTGACTGCTAGTACAATAACTGCACTTGGACACGAAACTGCAAACTGTTGCCACAACGAAATAGAGGCCAGACCACCTCATCTTTTCTACAACAAAACGAGTGTCGTACTATATGACAAGTCACAAGACAAGTAAAGTGTACAGCACACACACAGTCACACTGCAAATTGGAAATGCAAGCACAGAAGGGATGCTAAAAACGCAGAGATCTACGTTTGTAACTACACACCAAGCTAAAATCCCATGAATATATGCAGATGTCTTTTCTGGTGTTAAAGTGAAAGCCTTCATGTATATAGTGTATATATGTTCTAGGACTGTTTTTTTTTTTTTTTTTTTTTGTTCTTTTTCTCTTTTAGTAATACTGTGTGGAACTACCAGTGTACATTAAGCTCAAATGTATGTTTGAACAATTGTAACAGCAATAAAGAATTATTATTGAAAAAAAAATTCAGAGGAAACTATGTAAATCAGCCTTGTTACAATTTAAAAAGTCACAAAACTTGTGTAAAACTGCTCACGCTACAGATGCTGCTTTTGGAAACACCTCATAATAACAACTCAGGTGACAGGTGGGGGTGGTGGGGATAGTGCAGCATATCCAAGAGCCAAGTTCGGTTACTTTGTTCTGTCTTGGAGTAAACCGGTATGCATTGTTGTCTTGCTGTTTAGTACCTCAAATCATATCCCTTAAACCTCTATGATTTTGCCTCGTATTTTTGTTCAGACACTTATATTTTTCCCTGGTACATCACTGAGGATTACAGCCACTCAGTGAATCAGTAATGCCTGGCATCAGTTTTTATTTTTATTGTTCAAAAATGCATATTGGTGTACAATGTGTAGTGCTGTTAACTTTTTTTTTATCAGAATTAGAGTTGCTGTATCTTTCGGCTTTTCCCGGTTAGGGGTCGCCACAGCGGAACTCCGGTCCGCTAATGATTGGCAGTAGATTTAGAGTAATATTAAAAATAATATAATTGCCCTCTCCCATTATTTATGGCTTTGTCCGGAATTACTGAGAAAGATTCCTAAACTAGATCCATAATAGTAAGCACCATACTGCTTTCTTAAAGTCCTAAAATAGTGAAGTGACCACATCTATGCATTTGTCATTTTATAAACTGCTGCACTTGACAATAACATCACACCTCTCAGCTGTTACTGATTTTCAGGACGTTCCTGGCTTTCACTCAGATTTTTGCTCTGTCTCTCTTAATCCTTCCTAAAACTGGCGACTTTTTGAGAAAATATGGTGAATTGCGGTTAATAAATGACAATCATTTAGAATTATAGACTTCTTTTACTTCAGAAAATGTACAATAATTCACATTCCCTTATTCTGTCAATGTATCAAGTTAACAGTTTTTTTTGGAAGCGTCCCTAACTGTCCCCGATAATTTCTGGATTTGTCCCTGCTTCTGTTGAGATTTGTTCCTGACCGGTTGATAATTATGAGTCTAATATTACATTACACGGCTTAGCAAAAATTGTAAAATATTTTTTCCCTAACTATCCACATAATAACCACTTTTTGTCATTTTCAGCAAGACACACATTTTATTAATTCATATGCGGATATAGATAGATATTACATACACATATGCACATTGCACGTCTGATTCCATTTCAAGAGACAGTGCAACTCTAGAAGAGAATGCTGGTGAAAAAAGAAAATAACCGGTCCTGTTAATTTGGAATATTGCTGCATGTATTGTCAAAAAGGAGAACCGCTTGGTGTAATTTTAATAATGTTATATTGCAGTCCATTGGGCAGTTACTCAAAGGGGTACGTGCCCGGGGCAGATAATTAATAGCATCTGTCTGACCGGATGGGTTATTTGGGGGCGCAGAGGAATGTTACTGTATTTTCTGTATAGAGTGCATGGGAGGTATTCGAACCTGCGGATCTGAAAGACCTATGCTGCTGCTAGAATTACAACTTCTGATTAGTATTAAATGGGTTGAGATTAGCGCATGGTGACCATCATAGAATTTGTCGGAGCTCTAAGAACGACCAACGCGCGCCTTCCCTCACTCTCAAAAAAAATGTTCCCTTTAAATTTGAGGTTCCTAAGCGTGCGCCAGCCTACTGACACAAAGAAGCCATCCGATTGGTTATAAGTTCGTCATGACATCATTGCAATCAGATCTTCAAATAGCCAATACTATTGAAGGGCGGAGCATCTAAACTGAATTATTAATTTTGTGACCGGTGCACTAATTTCCCCGCCTTCTATTATTAAACATAACCTGCCTAATTAACATATCTGAGTTAACCCTTCAAGGGACAGGAAACAGTATGCTTCTTCCTGTACCTATGCTAATGGTACTTAACTGCAGAGAGAGGGGGCAAAAAATCAGGAAGGATATTAAGCTGATGTAGTATCTAGTAACTTACTCTGAAATGTTTGGTGTGTGGATATACATATTGTTTAGCCCAGCCTATTAAGGCTAAGACTGAGTTACTACAAAATTTCATTCTGTAGTGTAGACTAGTCCCGGGTTTGAGTCTGTCAGTCTCCATTTCCCGCTGCATGGCACCGAGCAAGTAATTGTTCATGGATCTTCCTCGAAAAGATGCATTTGTGACTTGTGCCTAACGAGGATGTCAGATTAAAAAAATGTAGAGAAAAACAAGGAGCTGTACAATCTAATGCTTCGCAATAGTGAGGCATGTTGCGTTGAAGAAGGAGCTTGAAGGTTGCGCTTGTAAACTGAACTCACTTGAATGCTGCCAAACTACTAAGGCTACCTGCAAGACAAAGTTTGTGTCTGGCTGTTGTCCTACAGAAGAGATGCTAACTAATTAAGAAAAACGTATGCCACCTTGGTGCAAGTTCCATTGTGGAGAGGTAGCCTTTGTTCTACAACTGAGTCTGACAGTGACAGGGGAGACGTGATAAGGAGGCTCGCCATACATATGCCAGGCCAGGGTTACACAGCTGCTTCTATACATCTGTCAGGGTCACTGACAAGTTGTCAGTGCTGGACTGAGGAAGCTGGCAGCAGACTCCTGTCACAGCTATATGTCTATGAACACCTCTGATTTGTGTGTGTGTGTGTTGAGGGGCTAGTTGCTGCACAGAATATATTCAAGAATAGTTATGGCAGAGAGATGTGGGAGGGTAGGATAAACAATATTTTTTTTGCATTTATCTGAGTAAACAAATTAGAAGAAATAGTTATAGATAAATCTGTGCAGCATTGTTTAAAGAGAACTTAAGTGTATCAGTCTGTCTGAATCAGGGAACTCTTGCTAGTTTTGTCAGTGGTGACCTGCCAGACTGCCTTTTTCAGGAGTATTGGAGTATCTGTTTCTGCCATCTGGGCACAAACACAAACAGCCCATGATTTATCACTGTATCTGAAGAATGGTCCTGAGAGAGCACACGGCACAATACACCTCACTGATGCATTTTATCCTTTCTTAGTGCAAAAGGACCAGTGGCCTGGTTGGTCTGGTCTGAGAATATGCTTTTAACTCAGACAAGAACAGCGGTACATAGTCTGAGCAGCTTATGACAGGGTGAAGCATTTGTAAACCCAGATATAATGTAACGAAGCTGTTCCTGAGTTTTAGACATTAGAAATGATAAATGCAGACAGAGCACAAGCCAGCAGAATGTATTTTACATCACCTCAGCAATGACAGCATTCGTTGCCAGCTGGACGTGTACCAGCAGGTAAGCTGCAAAGACTAAGCAAACAGTCATTTCCAAAACATTAGTGACTGCTTGAGACAATGGGTGGGTCGGGCCACTGACAAGGGTCACGTTCTTCCCAAACAATGATTAATCTAAAGCACTGATTTATCCCAAGCTTGTTGCTAGAATCAATAGTCCTACAGCAGTAGCAGACCCAGTTTTTAGCACAGTTCTGTTGTTTACTTTTGCATGCTGCCTAGTTTAGCTGGAATTATGTTCCGTGATTATGGCTTGCATTTATCTGCTGAATCAAAATATATAATGCCTTTGTGCCTGTGAGTGGTGTGTTTCACATAAGTACATTTATTTTAATGAAACCAATACTATATTATAAGGGCATTACTTCATAGGTAGGAATGTATACAATTATAGAGTAATGGATAGCCTTATTGATAAACTCAGCATAGTGTGATTTACATTTTCATATCCACGTGTAACTACATCTTTTGATCCTTTGATCCATATATTTCACTAGCATTTTCCAGTATTCCCACCAGTTCTGATTGTATTCCCGTGATAGCCAAAATGAGCAGCAGGCCCCCTTCCAATCTTTTCCTAAAGTGATATTGCTAAGAAAGTGAGTCATGTTACGTTATTTGCACATATCGTTTTGCTAATGTATATTATGTATGTATATTTTGAAAATCGATGCAACATTTGTATTAAACTTCTTATATGTATGTAACCAAAATATTTTATTCAATGCTTACAGATTTCACACAGGGTCCAGTTTGTTATGGCTGTTATTGTTGTTTCTGCCTTCTCTTAGCTCAGGTCACGTCTACAGATGGTTTTTCAGAACTTTTTACTTACCTGGTTAGCAAAGGGCGCCACTCTAGCAGGGGCGCTTTTTCAGTAATCTTGATGGTGTAAGTAGACTGGAATGGGGGCACCGGGTGGTGGTGGTGGGGGGGGGGTAACTGTGGAGACCTTTTGCCTAGGGCACCAGTCTGACCAAAGGCCGGTCATGGAGACAAGCACACACACACGTACGCTAGGGTTGCCACATTTTCAAATGCCTAAAGTGGGACAGTTGTGGTACAAGCATCAGATTTTGCAGGCCAAAACATACCCACAGCCAGTACAAAGGACAGAACTTCACTTTTTTTGCCTAAAGAAAAGCTTATTCTTATAGCATTTTAGTTGCTTATTCTGTTTCTTATAACATTTAGGTGTTTCACATACAGAATAACTGTTTTATGCAACTATTACATAAAATATAGGAAATAATTTTGTCCTAAAATCTCAGGACATTTGCCATTTTTACATTTTTTTTTGCAGGACACAACTGCCCAAAGAGGGACTGTCCCTCGCAAAGTGGGACAGGTGGTAACCCTAACGCACGCACACACACAGACACGCGCGCGCGCGCACACACACACACACACTCACACCATGATGTTGTATGTCTTTCGGCTTTTCCCGGTTAGGGGTCGCCACAACGGAACTCCGGTCCGCTAATGACTGGCAGTTGTACAATTTACCAAATCAGTGAATCTGAAAATAGAATTGCAGAATAATGTGTTTAAAACTGAAAAAAATGCTGTTTTGTTGAAAGTGGAGACAAACAGCCCTTTTTTTCTAGGATCACCACCGACAGAGTTGTCTAAATTGTGGCGATGCTGGTGTTTGTGATATTAGTAAGGGGGAAGGACACACGGATCAGCCTCCCACTGGAGGGTTGGAGGAGCTTTGCTCAGTCTGATTAGGAACATGGATTATTTATGTATGCTTTATTAATCCGATTAGCCCTACTGTGCAAAGCATGTTTCCAGAGGAGACTGCGAAGAAAAGCTGCACAACAGATTCAGCATTTAATTATATCGCAGATACACGTGAAAAGTTCTGCATTCTTACATAGAGTTAAATACAATCAACCATCTGCAGTTTTGATACTGGTATATATAATATAATTAATTACATAAATGAAAAAATTGGCTTGCACAGACATAAGTGCAAATCTGTGTTTAGGTGCTTGCTTCTAGTGAACAAGAACATAATTTGTCTCCTTTGATTTTCTCTGCTATAATACAAAAACGTTATTGAAGATAATTTATTGATATAGTGCTCCTGTTCCACTTAGAAAGTTTAGCAGACATATAAAATATAACAGTGGTATCTTACAGGAATGGATACTGTGAACAAACATTAGTAGCATTTTTATGCAAAGAATATATAAGGGGCTTTAGCTACAGGAATGTTACACAAAGACTGCACCTCTTCAAAGTACTTACTGAAGTTTCTAGCTGTTTTAAAATATTTTGTGACCTGTCACCTGAGAAACAACTACACACACACACACACACACACACACACACACACACACACACACACACACACAAAAGAAAGACTAGTCGGTGAGCCATTTACATGCTTTTCCATACAGGCTAAAGTAAAAAAATCTGACCAACTGAAATGTAGCCAATGACACTATATATATATATATATATATATATATTTTTTTTTTTTTTTACCACATAAACCAATGCCTTATAAAATAAGAAAAGTTTGGAGATTCTGAATACAGTGAACTGCAGACACAATATCCCATATGTTGAATAACGTACCACAACTCAATACTTAATTTCCTAAATTATTTGGAGTTTTTGAAACTCTACATTAAGTGCACAGTTACTGATCTTAGACTTGCAGGAGTACTTCTAAAATTAGCATTTTCTTCATAAATCAGTAATTATGGTCTAATGTGATCACTTCCTGTCGGGGCAGTGTTTATTTATTCACCAAATTGTCCTGCATTCTCCTTACACGAGGTCAGTCAATGCAAATTGTGAATTTAGTTACTTTCTATCCCTGTGATCATCAATCACTCTATTACAAAACTAAAGTGCTTGAAAAGATTTTGCTTAGTAGCATTTAAACTCTTGCTTATGTCTGTGTAGCTGCACCCCCCCCCCCCCCATTATATTCTTCTGTACAGAGTTTCTGTCTGCAAACAACATTTCTAGGGCCAATGCATGGCTCTGTAAGACTGCTGCATTGACTTTACAGAAGTCCCTGGCTGAGGGATCAGCATGTCTTTTTTTCTAATCTGATTTTTTTTATTGCTTGTCATATGCAGTGAAGTAAATCCTCATGTGGCTATCAAAGCAGGTATCTAGTTAATAAAACAGGCATGTGGCTATCAATGTAGGTAAATGGCTATCAAAATGGTACATCTGAAAAAACAGACAGGTAGCTATTAAAGCAGATATGTGGCTATCAAAGTACATTAGCTGCTATCTCACCAGGTATGTTACCACAGAGGCAGGTGTACTAACATGGGTACATAGCTATCAAAGCAAACAGATGACTATCTCACCAGGTATGTTGATGTAGAACCAGGTATGTGGCAACTGACACAAGTAGACACATCAAAACATAAACTTGCCTATCAAAGTATGTAAACAGCTATCAAAGCAGATACATAACTATTAAAACATGCACATAATTATCAAAACAGTACACAGGCATTAAAGCAAGTACATCATTATAAATAATGGTACACAGTTATCAAAGCAGGTATGTGGTTATCAAAACACGTAGACAGCTATTAAAGTAGATGTATGGCTATCAAAGCAAGGAGACAGCTACTGAAGCATGCAGATGTCAGAATAGTTGCAGGGTATAAACAGATGTATCGGGATGTGTGCAGGCAGTCCTAAATTTCCTTACATCTATACTTGTGTTCACAGGGGAACATTCTACTTCTCTGTATTTTTTTGATTAAATGAAGACCTGAAATATGATTTACAAGTGAACTTGAGACAATATATTTCACAGTTGTTGAAGGTGACAGACCCTGCTAGATTTCCTGAATAAATACAATACAGTGAACACTGGAATGCAGAGATAATGAAGCACCTTTTATTCGACCATAAGAGGTGGTACTATAAAGACAATGTTATTCCAATGAAAGGTATTACATCAGCTTTGAGTTTAGTGCTTTCTTTCAATGAACAAGCCCAGCACTTACCTCTTTGACTTTCTCTGCTATAATACAAAGAGTTATTGAAGATCATTTATTAATATGCAACTCTACTTCCATTTCAAAAAACTTTAGGTCAAAGTTTAAATAAACAGCATCACACAGTTTTAGCTGCTGGACAGTAAATGATACACTGTTATCTTTGTGTTTATCTAACTTTAAAGTCGAATGTTATTTAGGAATACCCACAATACAGATAAATGGGTCATAACCTATTTCAAAAGCAGACATCTCATTCTAAGGTGTGAGGAGTTCTGCATTCTTATGTAGACGTAAACACATTAGATGATCTCCAGTTTTGATATTGGTATATGTAGTATAACTAATTACACAAATGGAAAGATTGTTTTGCACAGACATAAGTCCCTAGTTCAGCTGTATCTATGGCAGTGGTACCTTTTCGTGATGGATACTGGTAATAACAATTAGTAGCATTTCTGATACAAAGAATATACAAGGGGCTTTAGCTGCAGTAGTGCTACACAAAGACTGTCTTTTCTGTCCTTACCCAGAGTATGTTACAGTACTATACTTGTCTTGTTAACTAGGACATATTGCTTAAAATCACACAAAGTATGATGCTATGAAAATTTTAACCACACAAATATCTCAATATATAGTGTTTCCTTCCCTTTATTTATGGAACCCTTCCTTCTCAGACAAAGGTATCAAATTGTCTCAGTCCATGTGGAGGACAGGAAGAAAGGCATGTGAGATGGCTGCAATTAATAGGAAACAGTGTTGCTAGCTTATGAGCCTGTATCTTGCCTTCTGCTGTAAAGAAGTCTCAGCCATGCTTCACTGCACAAACACGAACCTGCAACCAACAAATGAGGCTAGTTACAGGAAATGGCTGCACTGAATCAATCTGTTCACTATTAACTCTGAAGTGGATACTCCTTCTATTCCAGGTAAATTCTAAATGTTTTTCAGTCCTAAAAGCAGTTGTCTACATAGGAATTGAATTTGTTAGAAGAGGTTCGATGTTGATGAATAATTACTTTGAAAAGTAATTTTAGGGAAAGATGTCCAAGTGTACCGCCCATCCTCTTTGTGCAAGAAATCTGTACAAAGCTAAAATAATGGTGGGAGGAGGCAGCAAATGTCCATCAGGGACATATATTACTCTAATAAATTTAGAAAGTTGCTAGATTAACACATTTTGCACTAGCATTCATTTTCTGAAGCATATGACATTTGAAACTCAAATGGCTGTCATTATCTAGTGACTTCAAACTTCAATAATCTGCAAGAAAGCCATAAATGTTATGAAAAACAGGCCACACATATGAAGCAAAAATCTGGACATTCTGTGAAGTTCTGGACATTTGAGAGGCAATGTCCAAGTCTCTATTGCTAGTATAAAAAGTAACCAGTCTGAGGACCCCTGCCTTGCATTTCAGGCAATTTCAAGAGACTTGTGTTAATTTGAACCTTCTCAGTGTGATGATGGTTTGCTGCATGTTCCCATCTCAGAAAGTGGAAGCCAGATCATATGAGTTCCACCAGTTTGAAAGAGATACTCTCATTCCAGTGAGATTACGTTTTTCTGCATTTCTAAAGAAACAGCTGCAGATGGGACATTTTCCTTGACTGATTGTTGTTGACCGAATACAGGGTTCCACAGTGAGCATTGGTGGCAGGGTATGTAGAAATATGGCATGGACTAGAGGTTCGGTTGTACTTAAGATCATAAGTGCCCTTGGCAGACCTGTACTGTCTGTCGATATCAGATTGTTCACGACATAATTTCCATTCCACATTATGCCGACCAGTGGGTCTGCTAAGGTCTCCTCACTCTCAAACCCACTCCTTATTATCACACAGCAAGACAGAGCAGCGGGTGACACTTGAAAATGTTGCAACTGAACAAAGACCTTTAATCAGAGACTGAATCTTTCCACCACTCATACTGATTTGGCTGTGAAATTTGACAGGTTAACCCCTCCCAGATGATCTAGTCTGACTATTTTATATTCACTTTCACACTACCTTAACTATAGATATTCCCTTCCAGTATTCCTATTAAAATGTTGAAATATAACACTTAGATAACACCCAGCAGCACTTCCAGAGTTGTAGAATGATTTTGGTTTCAGTTATCTTCATATCACATTGTGCTTATCATGTCATGCCATCTGCTCTTTGACAGGTTCACCCCCCTGGCATGAGCACTCTAAGAGAAATGTACACATCTTGTTTGCATTACAGAATTTTTCTTGCTCAAAAGACTTACTCAGAATAACTATATAGTGTTGATGTGGTGATCCATTCATTAAAGGCTTGCAAATGACACAACACTTACCATATATGTGGCTGACAAGCTTTTATCATTTACCTGTTCAAACAGGAACTCAGGCCTTGTGTAAAATTTGTCATGAATTGCACACAATATTCATCTGATACACAACACTTCTGGCTACAGTTTATACAGCATTTATTAAAGATTCAGTATTCACTGCAATGCAAAGAAAACACACAAACACACACACACACACACACACACACACACACACACACACACACACACACAGTTGCAACTTTCATGAGTGAGAGGTGTCATGTAATAAATCAAGCAGTCACACATGTACCCACAATGAGGTTTACTTCATGGTTGGAAGAGCTACAGCCTTTTGCCAATCAAGGTCAGAAATATGATCTTTGGGACTGACTGCAGACTTTGCAACAATATTTAAACATTCTGTAACTAAGTAACCAGATAGTAAGGGCTGCAACTTATCAGCTAAACAATGCACAGACTATATGGGTCATACAATCTTTTTTTCCCATCAGAATGTAGCTTCTTGTAGCCAAAAGAAGTAACCTACCCAGGGTAAATCATTCAGGTTCATAAACATAAGGAACACCGTCATTATAAAGCAGTAAAAGACATCTTAAATTAATAATTGTAAATGGGAAAACAAGGAGGTCAGTTAGTGATCGATTTATCCACTTAATATGTGTCACATGGCTCATCTTATTAGCACAGGTAAAGTCACTAAAACCAAACACCTGTCTGGACATAACTGATTTTCTATCACAGCTTCCAGTAAATAAAGAAAACTGGTTATGATGGTTTAATTAGAGGACAGAGGTCTGCATTTCAGGCCAGTGTCCTCAGCAATAAATACTGAAAATGCAAGATAGTAATTAATTCATTAATTATATTTTGTTAGCCCAGTTGCTGCTGTTGGGTAGTTTTTATTCCCCAAATGGAGCTAAGAAAATAGATGTCCATGAAGTATCAGTGTGAAAGACTGATAAACTATTACTGTACAGTTCTCATGGTTAAAACATTGATACTACAGATTCACATGTGACAGAAGAAAAACAGAGTGTCTGTAATGACTATTTTAGGAGACTGTAGTGAAAATAAACATTTCAGAAAAAGAATGTTGTAATTTCAACAAATTAAGCCCAGTATTTAAAGCTTAAAGATGTCTAAATGCATTCAAGCCATACAGCACAAAATTATTAAGTAGCATTAGATGAACAGTTTGTCTGTAGCATTGTTAGCTTTCTCCTCCAGCTCCTCAAACTCCAGATACAAAGTCCATCGCTGCAGTACCTGCTAATAATTCTAAGTTCTTTCTACAGAGAGCAACATGGCTTAATAAATTGTGGTTTCTTTAAATTTCTTGTAGACTGGTGTTTGTTTTGATCTTGTGGAGTTTGGAATTTTGAACAACTTTGCTCTTTATGTGTTTTTTGAGTGTACCTACAAATTAAATGCTAATGCGCCAGACGTCATCGGGAGAATAACAGACACAGTACACTGAAAGGAGGAACAAATATATTTCAACTCAGCTCTGTGGCATAAAGGGATAAGACCCTGATTACAGTCCATGTATCCCATGTTTGATTAGTAGGTTGGGAGGGTGGCCTAATGGTCAAGGTGTTTGCCTTACAAACACAAGATGCAGGGTTTGAGTCTCACAAGGGATAATTGGCTAGGCTTTAAATGGCTCGCAAGGGCAGTTAGCTTAGTACTAATCTAAAAAAAAAATCTAAAAGTAGAATTGAAGCTTGAGGGGTCAGGTGGGGGAGGATAGGCTAATGAAGTCGACAATGATTCACTCATCCTAGGGAAGGAAGACATCTTGGTCAACTGCACTGATGACACCTACCGGTGAGTAGGCAGAAGAGGCATGACAAGCTAGTGGTGCGTGAGCACCTCTGAGCTTGGACAGGTGTGTTTGCATGGGTGTGCACACATCTGTTGCCTAGCCAGGTGGCTATCGTACACTAGCAAGCAAGTCCACACTTTCGCTATTCACAAATTGCCAAATTAAAGTTCAACCAGCACTATATGATAACACATTGACAAATAGAGCTTCATTAAAACCACAACATTTAGTATCACATAAAAAAAATAACATAACTAGCATTTTGGGTATTTGCCTTTTAAGGTTCTGAAAACAGGCAAAAAATCCATGCTTAAAAAAAGTCACGTCATTTAAAATTCACCAATAAGGGAACAATACCAAATAATTGTTCAAAATGGGAACTTTTAAATCAAATCTTCATTAATTCATATATACCAGCTTAAAGGGAGGAAACTAAAATATATGAAAGTACTATGAAAACTAATTACATGTCATAACAAAACTACATATTTATAATAAATATTTCATGAGTAATTCATTATTATTAGGCTAAAGTATATTATGCGAAAAAATAAACCATGCCTCCTTTCTCAGAAGAACTTCAGATGCATTAAAAATTAATTCAAGAGAGCTATATTAATACATAATAGAAATTCTAATTGTTCAAAATCCTTATTATGTTGTTCATAAAACTGCAAAGCTATATGAAGCATAGAAGAGACATTTTTGTGTCCCTGATATGTTCCTGCACCAATTTCCTCACCACTTTAACAGTCTGTCCTATGTAATATTTATCACAAGGACATCTCAGACCATATACTACAACTCTCTGATAACAGTTATTGTTACCTGGGGCACTTAAATTCAATCCATTAATAAGAATATCAGTTCCCTTATCCAAATATTCACAAATGGAACAGCCCTTAAACTATTGAAGCTCTTGTTCCCATGTTTCCAAATTAGTATGAACTGATATGTATGAATTAATGAAGGTTTGATTTAATAGTTTCTATTTTGAATAATTAATTGATACCTTTCCCTTGTTGTTGAATTTGAAATTATGTGGTCTTCAGGTGTAAGCCGTGAGTTACTTTTTCAGAATTAAATGTGAGGTAGCAGAGACAGACGTATGTGTTCTGCATGCATTTTGTTTGTTTAAAGATCTTTGGAAAATATTTGATTCTGTTTTTGAATGATCAGAGACAATGCACTGCCTTTATCAAAGAAACCAATTCTGGGGTTACAAAAGGACCAGTTACTCACCTAGTCTATCCATTTCTCCTATCTTCTGGATAACAATTATTGCAACTAGGTCCAGATTAAATAGAATGCATCGGAACAGGAGGACATACTCTAAAGCTATAAAGCAACTGACTAAAAATAGACATAAGGAAGCATTATTCTATGTAAAGAATAGAGCAAATAACAAGCTTTCTGAAAGGTCAAGGGTCAATAGTGCTAACAGAATTCAGGAGTGCATAGTTACCAGTAGTCAAAGGATTGTATCATGGGGTGGTGTAGTTTGGGTACCTGCAGGATGATTACATTTCATTTATAACAACAACAGGAAGACCTTACCATTTATTAACATTTAGCAAATGAGCAGTTACAGTTTCGTTACAGTATGGGTATATTCATGTTTTTATACACATATTCAGACAAAAGCAGTAGATAGAATGATATTTTAGTTCTCCCTGAGGTACTTAATTATTTCTCCCATGTCTCCTGTCTGCCTTCTTTCATCAAGACTGTGCATGCTAAGCGCTTTTGCTCTCTCTCATCATGTGACTCATCATGTGACTTGTGGTGCCAATCATATACCCTCTGTCTTGTCCTCCTCTGCAATGTCTGTCATATCTAGTTCTATGTGACAATAAAAGGTCTCAAACTGCATGCAGTACAAATTAGGGTCTTGCAAACTGTCTGCAAAGAGTGATAATAATTTCTTTTTTTCTACTAATGATGCCTTTGATATGCAGCTCACAGATTCTGCAACATTTCTGCAAAGAGTGATAATAATTTCTTTTTTTCTACTAATGATGCCTTTAATATGCAGCTCACAGATTCAGCAACATTTCTGGTGCTGCCTTCCAGTATTTACTCACCTTCCACCAACAGCAATGCATGTAACCATTTATGTTGTGCTGCATGTCACTTGGGGACTGAATTTTTAAAGATACTTAAAGAACCTAAATCAGCTGCCTATGATTTTCTAACACTTCTTTGGAGGACACAGGCGGTGCTCTTCTGGACACTGTATAGCTGGTCGTGCAGCCATGTTCCACTCTTGCATCAGGAGCATCACTGCAGCATGTCATTTCATCTTGTCCTTGCTCAGCTTCCATCTGTACATACTGCATCTCTCGGCAGGGTCTGGCTAGTACATGCCAGTTGTAGTGCCAATGATGCCATCACCCATTCACTCTTACATTCTCTAGTACATTCTCCTAAACCTCAGTCACCTGTATCTGTAATGTGTCTGAGTGTATGGATCCATGAGGAAGGGGTAAGTGCTTCTCACTGTTGCATTTGAACAATCTCTGTCTGATGAATGACATCTATGAAATTAGGTCATTATTATGGTAGGAACATTAGCCACAAGACAACAAGATAAATTCTGCTTAGGTACAGACTGCTTGCAGTGCTGTTTTGTTTTGGAGACTATGTTTTAGGAACACAGAATTTCTAAAGAAAGTTCCAAGAAGTGCACTAAGACAGTCATATACACAGCATGTTTGAAGTGCGGGGAAACCATAAGGATTTTAAAACTATTTGTTTTATGGTAGTGAAGAGAGCTCCAGGAAAGATATAATTTGGATACAGAACATGGAATGGCTAGCTGATGAGGAAAATTTCAAATGGAGGGAGTGGATGGATCACTGGGGGCACAATAAATGGTTCAAAACAGATTTCCAGCTGAAGTTCTGAACTGTATTTCAGAAGATTGTTCTAAAATGCATGCAATTAGAGAGGAGAGGTGGTGGAATGTTGCAGTACCCTCAGAACAGAGCAAGGTGCAGCAAATAAATATGGAATGAGCAATGTACACAGAGTAGGGAGCAGCAAATAATGTGATGTGGAATATGGGAGGTGCCTCTGCACAGAGCAGGGTGCAGTGCAGCAAATAATGTGATGTGGAATGTGGGAGGAGTCGCTACACAAAGCAGAGTGTAGCAAATAAGGTGATATGGAATGAGGGAGCAGGCCCTACAAGGAGCCGGGCGCAGCAAATAATGTGATGTGGAATGTGGGAGGGGCCTCTTCACAGAGCAAGTTGCAGCAAACATTATGGAATGTAGGAGGAGCAGAGACACCTACACAGAGGACCATGCAACAAACAATGTGATGTGGAATGTAGTAGCAGCCTCTGCACTGGCCAAGATGCAAAAAAACATGATGTGGAATGCGGGAAGAGCAAGCATGATGCAACAAACATGTTGTGAAATGCGGAAAGAGTGCACAGAGCATTTTGCAACAAACATGATGTGGAATATGGGTGAGCCTCTTCATGATGTAACAAACACCACAATAAATGTTGAATCTTTTTGCATCAAAAGTTTTCTAGGATTAAAAAAAAAAGTTTTCTAGCATTTTACAGTAACTATGACTTAATGAATTGAATGTAACAGATGTTAGCATTTACTGTAGGAAACTATATCCTGTATTATGGATGGCATTTGGGTTTATTTGATACATTTTCTAAATGTTATATCATACTGAGAGGGTAGTTATTATCCAGTAACAATAGCAGAAAATGAATAAAGATGCGTTAAAGAATAGCTGGCAAACTAGTTAATAATACAGAAAGCTTCTTAAAAATTGTAATTAAGTATTGATATCATATACTATACAACAGTAAAAGGTATCAGACCAAAATGTGCAAAAATCCCATTACGATGATAATAGGACTGCACAGACAGTGAATCAGTGTCATGCATACACGACCACAGCAGCAGATTCTTTTTGATCAGAGTGGTTTAAATCGGTAATTTAGCCTTCTTAATAAAACAGAACTTGATCATTAGACTATTCTGAATATGTTCTTTCCTGACCATTATTGACAAGTGTACTCACACTAGACAAACTCTGAGTTTAACTTAATAGATGTTACATCAACATTATATATCCTGCATGGGGGCACCTAATTTTATGAACATTACAGCTACATCGTGAAGTGGTCTATTATGATGTTATTGTACTTACAAGGGTATAACTGCAAACTGTATGACTGGTACCCCATAAGCACCTGCGTACTCAGCAGTAGCACCTGCTAAAAACTGTATGCTCTGCTACATTCCTAAAACATCTCAAAAAGGTCATATTTGGACAAAATTTCAGACATATTTTATTTATCTTTTGTTGACTGGGTTAGTCCTACCAGGCTGGTAGCCTCTTTCATGGGAGACCCAAGGTGGTATTTATACTACCTAGGGAAATTTGGCCAGGGCATCATTGACTTTCCCATTACTCTTCTCAATAGGTGCCATGAGATCTTTTACATCCACCTGAGCTACCTCCAACTCAAGTTGAAGGGACCTCAGTTTAACATCTCATCTGAAGGACAACACACTCAGAAGTGCAGCAGACCCTACACTGTGGCATCAGCTATTCGATCACCTTGAGTGGGAATAGAACACACAGCCTTCTTGTTTTTGAGCACCAAAGGTGAGCATATTACTTATTGCTCCACTAACACCACAGTTAAACATTTCTAAGTTATTTTTTTTTTAGATGATTGTGTTTCATTAAAAGGACTTATTTCAGAAGCAAAACCCACCCCACCTCCACATATAATGCTTACCCGAGTCTAGTTACATGATCAGTTTGCTCACTGCTGGCTATATGAAATGCTTCCATTTCTACCGAGATAGTAGTATGTATGTTGTTACCAGGATTATTGCTTTACCTGTCAAAGTGAGGGCAGGATCACTGCCTGTACTTATGTCACTTGATGCAGGTACATGGCATGGCATATCTGGAAGGTACAGTGGTGCAGCGGTAACATTGTCACTTCACAGCAAGAAGTTCTCCGGTTCGATTCTTGGCTGGAGTGCCTTCTGTGCAGAGTCTGCATGTCCTCCCTACATTTGTTTGGGTTTGCTCCAGTTTCCTCCCACATTTCAAAGACATGCATCCGCAGCATTTCTCCCCAGACCGCCACTGAAAATTGGCTTTGTTCCAAGTTGGACTTTCCCGGTAAATAAATGTGCAGGTTATGGCATGTAACAGAATTATTATTCAGGCATAACAGGCCATGGAGTCAGGCTATTATAGCCTGGTGGTGATGTCATACTGTATACCGTCTGTTGTCCTCCAATGGCTAGTGCACATGCTTCTTCAGTTATTTGTTAAACTGCGCAAGCCCACCATTTTATTTGTGACTTAACTGTGCAGTCAGGTTTACTGTCTCATAGTGGCTTATCAGGCAAATGGAGAATAACAAAATCAAACTCAGGACTAAATGGTGAAGTTTGCTAGCAACTCAGAATGCCAATCATCTTATCTAAACTGCCAAAATATGACCCTAAAAGTGGCTGAGACAATAAATCTTTACTCACAAGGTAACTTAAAGGTACTTGACAGCATCCTGAAAGGTTAACTATATGGTTAGACAAAATGTCTCTTAACTGTCCAGATTTTCACACAACTTCCAGATTTTTGGCTCATATTTTTGGTCTGTTCCTGAATAAAATATGTGGTTTTCTAACAAATCACTGAGGATTCAGATCACTAAATATTGACATACATTTGAGTTTCAAACTTCACATCCTTCATAAAATGCATGGTAACATAAATCCAGTTATCCTAGCAACTTTCTAAGTTTATAAGAGCAATATTTAAAATCGGTCCCTATTTTTGGGCCTTTGCCCCCTCTATTATTTTAGGCTTTGTCCAGATTTGCTGTCCCATACCTTATCCACTACATTACACACTCCCATTGAAGAAAAACAAAAGAAAAGTGCAGTGTGCTGGTAACAGCTGTACTACATCTGCAAGCCTCCTGTGTGGTACAGACCCGACACCTTCAGTACTGTAGAGGTACTCAGCAAGAAATGGCATTGTGGCTCCGTAGCAAGAGAGATGGGGAGATATAGTGGCTGTTCAGACTAAAGGCATTTAGGATGTGGAGGTGATCGGTGGGGAAGGGAATATGCATCCCAGGAAGGGAGCGACAGGCAAAAGGAGATGGTGGGCTGTCCAGTGCTAATGCAAACAAGAAGATGGAGGGGGAATAGGGAGACCACCTGTGTGAAGGCCACACAGTGGTGGGAAGTCCTGGTGTCTATCACTGTGAGAGGCAGACCAGATGATGGGTCAGAAGAGGTAAGGATATCAGTAAAAAGCAAAGAATATTAAACAGAGACCAGAAAAAGCAGAAGTGGGATTGTCGGTCAGGTTAGAGAATGCATGGGAGCTCAAGCATTAGACTTATTTTTATTTTAGTTATGACTTTTTTGTCACACACACACACACACACACACACACACACACACACACACACACACACACACACACACACACTCTGCTTCAGAATTTTCAGCCATACACAGTGAGAAATTAAAAAAAATAATAACAAATAAATACAGTAAAGTGAACACATCTGCATGCATTAAGGATTCCAAAACACAGTGTGGAATGAATCATAACTGCGTGTTAGCAGTAATTTTGGATTTAATTCAAATCTGCGATTTTGGTTTCCAGTGTGAAGCTGTTGGCTATATCAGTGTCCTAAATCATTATGAGATTTTGTTATGTAAGACAAGCTACATTAACACTAGGTGCATAAAGGCAGCAAGCAGTACACTGAGCTCGGAGGGAGGAAGATAATGATGATGATGACATTACTTTGTGTTGGTGCATATTAGCAAAGGCAATGTAACAAACATAAAGTTAAATTCCTTACTGCTAAACTCAGCAAACTGCACCAGCTCTTCTACTAGTTCTGAAAGGGGGAATGCTGCTTTGCCCTACCAAATTCTTAATGATTTCTGTTTTTTTTTTCACTTCCGAACATACAGATGGTAAAACAATGAGTTCACATGCAGTTTCTCACAGTGAACTGGTGGGAATCATGCATAATTTGTGTCTGTGGTATGAATTTAACCAGAATCCTTATTGAGGTAGCAGTACATTACTTTTTCAAAATACTCTATACTTTTCTTTTATTCCCACATCTCCTACTAGGATTGTGGCCTTTGTCTTATTAGAGCTGTGACCACCCCCAAATCAGTGAGCATATTGTCAAGACATTAATCCTCCATCAATAAAAATTTCCAGAGCTGCACAACACCCACTCTGCCAAAGATATCAGATAAATACCATGAGAAAAATTAATGTAAAGAAAATCAATCTGCTCTATTTAATGATGAAACATAAAGCCTTAGGCAATCAGTAACATACTGTGATTGTCAAATTTCAAATGGAGCTGGTTTATAGCAGTTGATACAATATTACATGCGCCCACCATGAATGCTGCATGCTGGTGTTACTGAACCCCAAGTGTTATTTTTAAGAATGTAGTTAAATGATACAGAGTTCTTAAAAGGACATTTGTGCAAACTCTCCTGTTCTGTTTCTGATCTAACAGGCCCACCTTAAAGTGACTGATGTATGTTTGGAAGCTGTAAGCACTCTTGTTTGTGTCTGACCCTAATGGCAGACCACATGGTCCTTTGGTGATATTTTTATAAGAATTGCATTACATACTCCTAACTGTGAGCATTTATGTTAAAGTAAGTTCAGATGGGCTTGTTCAAAGTTTATGGTTTCAGCACTGCCTTTTAATGCTGACTGGGCTGTTGCATTAACAATGGTACTGAGAAAACGGTCATCAGAGTATGCACAGGGTACTTATCAGACCATCAGGTTATCTGTCTATCACTTAATGTCAACAATGATTGTGGTTTTCTGTCAAAGAGGCCTGTAGTGAACTAACCCTCACAGCAGAACAAATGCAATTAATTTCACAGAGCTACTGTAGTTTTCTGCAAAAGCGATTCTGTTCTTAACAACTTGAAGGCCTGAGATTCCTGTCACATAAGATGTGGACAGGTTCTCATGTGCTGAACCAAATCAGCCTACTTTTACTTAGCATTGTTTAATGTAAAATATGTACTTTATCTTCCACACACAGATAACCAGGATGCAAATTCCAGTGACTTCATTTTCTTGGGAATCCTGCTTATAATATAATACATTGTTTCACTAGGTGGAGCTGTACTGTAACAGAGTATAGTTCTACAAGGAGCTGTACTATAACAGAGTATGTTATTATAGGGTGTTATAATATAATACATTGTTTCACTAGGTGGAGCTGTACTGTAACAGAGTATAGTTCTACATGGAGCTGTACTATAACACCGTTCACTAGGTGGTGCTGTACTGTAAGAGTAAGAGTATAGTACTACAAGGAGCTGTACTATAACACAGTGTTCACTAGGTGGTGCTGTACTGTAACAAAGTATAGTACTACAAGGAGCTGTACTATAACGCAGTTCACAAGGTGGTGCTGTACTGTAAGAGTATAGTACTACAAGGCGCTGTACTATAACACAGTGTGTCACTAGGTGATGTACTATAACAGAGTATGTTATAGGGTGTTATAATATAACACATTGTTTCACTAGGTGGAGCTGTACTGTAACAGAGTATAGTTCTACAAGGAGCTGTACTATAACACATTGTGTCACTAGGTGATGTACTGTAACAGAGTATGGTACTACAAGGAGTTGTACTATAACACAGTGTTCACTAGGTGGATCTATAATGTAACAGAGTATAGTTCTACAAGGAGCTGTACTATAACACAGTGTGTCACTAGGTGATGTACTGTAACAGAGTATAGTACTACAAGGAGCTGTACTATAACACAGTGTTCACTAGGTGGCGCTGTACTGTAACAGAGTATAGTTCTACAAGGAGCTGTACTATAACACAGTGTGTCACTAGGTGATGTACTATAACAGAGTATGTTATAGGGTGTTATAATATAACACATTGTTTCACTAGGTGGAGCTGTACTGTAACAGAGTATAGTTCTACAAGGAGCTGTACTATAACACAGTGTGTCACTAGGTGATGTACTGTAACAGAGTATAGTACTACAAGGAGCTGTACTATAACACAGTGTTCACTAGGTGGCGCTGTACTGTAACAGAGTATAGTTCTACAAGGAGCTGTACTATAACACAGTGTGTCATTAGGTGATGCACTGTAACAGAGTATAGTACTACAAGGAGCTGTACTATAACACAGTGTTCACTAGGTGGCGCTGTACTGTAACAGAGTATAGTTCTACAAGGAGCTGTACTATAACACAGTGTGTCATTAGGTGATGCACTGTAACAGAGTATAGTACTACAAGGAGCTGTACTGTAACACAGTGTTCACTAGCTGTACTGTAAGAGCATAGTACTACAAGGAGCTGTACTATAACACAGTGTGTCACTAGGTGATGTACTGTAACAGAGTATATTACAACAAGGAGCTGTACTATAACACAGTGTTCACTAGGTGATGTACTGTAACAGAGTATAGTACTACAAGGAGCTGTACTATAACACAGTGTTCACTAGGTGATGTACTGTAACAGAGTATATTACTACAAGGAGCTGTACTATAACACAGTGTTCACTAGGCGATGTACTGTAACAGAGTATAGTACTACAAGGAGCTGTACTATAACACAGTGTTCACTAGGTGATGCTGTACTGTAAGAGTATAGTACTACAAGGATCTGTACTATAACACAGTGTGTCACTAGGTGATATTGTACTGTAACAGAGTATGGTACTACAAGGAGCTGTACTATAACACAGTGTTCACTTGGTGACACTGTACTGTAAGAGTATAGTTCTACAAGGTGCTGTACTATAATACAGTGTGTCACTAGGTGATGTACTGTAGCAGAGTATAGTACTACAAGAAACTGTACTATAACATAGTACGTCATTAGGTGGCATTGTACTGTAACAGAGTATGGTACTAGACGGCACTGTATTATAATACAGTGTGGCACTAGGAGTCACTGTACTGAGAGGTCCTGTACTATAACAGTGTGTCACTAGGTGTCTCTGTACTATAATAGAGTATGGTAGTAGAGGGCACAGTACTATAACACAGTGCGTCAGTAGGTGGTGCTGTATTGTAACATAGTATGGTACTAGAATAAACCAAGCAGAAACTTCACAGTGCGGAGGGTGTGAAATTCGCTCCTTGAAATATGCTATGCACCTAGTTCACTAATAAAAATCAAACGGCAAAATACATACTGCAAATAATAAAATAGTACATAGTCCACAGTTAGGTTAAGAAATGGAATACCCTTTACTGAAACACAATAAATATTTTTTTATAGTATGGTACTAGAGAGCACAGTACTATAACACAGTGTGTCACTAGGTGGTGCTGTATTGTAACACAATATGGTACTAGAGGATGCTGTACTAAAACAAAATGTATTTAGTGTTGTACAGTAACAGTTTACGGTACTAGATAGCACTGTAATATAACATAGTATGCCAGTAGATGATGCTGTACTGTAACAGAGTATGGTACTAGAGGGAGCTTTAATATAATACATGTCATTAGGTGTCACTGTACTTTAATGGAGTAAGTTTTAGAGGGTACTGTAATATAACCCAGTTGTCACTAGGTTTCGCTGTACAGTACCAGAGTATGGTAACTAGAGGTGCTGTACTGTAAGTGTGTCACTAGACGGTGTTGTACTGTAACGTGTATGGTACTAGAAGGCATGGTACTATAACATAGTGTGTCACTAGAGGGTGTTGGGTGCTGTACTGTAAAAGTGTATGGTACTAAAAGGCATGGTACTCAAACACAGTGTGTCACTAGAGGGTGGTGTAATATAACACAGTTGTCACTAGGTGTCACTGTACAGTAACAGAGTAAGGTAACTAGAGGTGCTGTACTGTAACAGTGTGTCACTACGTTTCACTGTACAGTAACAGAGTACTAGCTGTACTAGCTATAAGGCCTGCCCAACAACAGTCCTCAGACTAAGGTAAGAGTAAGGTAATTAGAGGTGCTGTACTGTAAGTTTCTCACAAGGCGGTGCTGTACTGTAACAGTGTACTGTACTAGAAGGCATTGTACTATAACACAGTGTGTCACTAGAGTGTGCTGTAATATAACACAGTTGTCACTAGGTATCACTGTACAGTAACAGAGTAAGGTAACTAGAGGTGCTGTACTGTAACAGTGTGTCACTAAGTTTCACTGTACAGCAACAGAGTATGGTAACTAGAGGTGCTGTACTGTAAGTGTGTCACTAGGCAGCATTGTACAGTAACAGAGTGTGGTACTAGAAGACACATTACTATACCACAGTGTGTCACTAGGCGGTGCTGTACTGTAACAGAGTATGGTACTAGAGGGCATGGTATTATAACACAGTGTGTCACTAGAGGGGGCTGTAATATAACACAGTTGTCACTAGGTGTCAATGTACAGTAACAGAGTATGGTAACTAGAGGTGCTGTACTGTAACAGTGCATCACTAGGTGTCGCTGTACAGTAACATAGTATGGTAATTAGAGGTGCTGTACTGTAAGTGTGTCTTTAGGTGATGCTGCACTGCAACAGAGTGTGGTACTGGAGGTCATGGCACTGTAACACAGTGTGTTACTAGAGGGTGCTGTAATATAACACAGTTGTCACAAGGTGTTGCTGTACCCTAACAGAGTAAGGTAACTAGAGGTGCTGTACTGTATGTTTTGTCACAAGGCGGTGCTGTACTGTAACAGGTTATGGTACTAGAAGGCATGGTACTATAACACAGTGTGTCACTAGAGGATGCTGTAATATAACACAGTTGTCATTAGGTGTTACTGTGTACAGTAACAGAGTAAGATAACTAGAGGTGCTGTACTGTAAGTGTGTCACTAGGCGATGCTGTAGTATAACAGTGTGTCACTAGATGTCACTGTACAATAACAGAGTATGGCATTAGAGGGTGCTGTACTATAGCACAGTTGTCACTAGGTGTCGCTGTACAGTAACATAGTGTGGCACTAGAGGGCACTGTACTATAACAGCATGTCACTACAAGGTGCTGTACTGCAATACAGTGTGTCACTAGATGGTGCTGTACTGAAGCATGCAGTGCCACTAGTGTCACAGTATAGCTTTGGTCAGTTCTGAACTGTAACACGGTATGTTACTAGATGATACTATATTGTGCCACAGTGTGGAAACGAGGTTTCTGTACTGTAACACTGCGAACCACTAGAGTATTATATTGTAACAAAATAATTATTACTTGAGGATGTCGCATTATTATAGGACACTGTACCATAGCACAGTGAAACACTGTGTCACTAAGGAATGTTGTATAGTACCTCAGTGTATAACTAGAGGCTACATACTGTCTAACAGTGTGGCACTGGAGGGTGCGGTAGAGCACAGTTTTGCACTACATTATGCTGTGCTGGCCATAGTACTTCATTAAGGAGTGCTGCACTGTAACACAGTGTTGCTCTACAAGACATGGAACTATAATACATTGTAATGCTAAAGGGTACTGCAATGTGCACAGTATAGAGTGCAGTGCAATGTACAGTTTGATTAAAAGGTATATTTGAAAATAAAAGACACTGTAGAGTAAAACATTTGACATAGAGGGCACTGTATCGTGTGTCACTGCACAGCAGTGTTTTGTAATGCACTGTGGAACAGCAGGATATTGCACTGTAATGCAGTTGTATAACAAAGAACACTGTATTATAACACAGTGTGGCACCAGATGGCACTATACTGGCATGCTGTGTGTGTACATAGAGATATCACACTGCAATGCAGTGTAGTATTTGATGTACTGTCCTGTAATGTAATGTGGAAGTACAGCATATCACACTGTAATGCACTGTGATATTAGAAGGCACCATGTTGTACTGCAGTGTGGATATAGGTTTATAGGTAAGTATTAGGCTAGCTGCCCTTGTGGACCATTTTACGCCTAGTCAATTTCCCTTAGTGAGACTCAAACCCTGTGCCTCTTGTCTGTGAGGAAACACTTTAACTATTATGCCACTGCAACCCTCTCAGATATAGCACTGTAATCCAGTGTAGTATTAAAATACACTGTCCTGTTGTAATTTGGTGTGGCACTTAGTGGCACTGTAAAATATTGCAGAGGTGTAGAAGATGACACTGTACTGTAATGCAGAGTGGCACTAAAAAGGCACTGTAATGTACTGCAATGTGGCACAACATGACACTTCTGTGACACTGGAGAGTAGTTGGCACTATATTGCACTGCTAAAACTTTTGGCTTTTCCCGGTTAGGGGTCACCACAGCGGAGCTCCGATCCGCTCATGATTGGCAGTGGATTTTTATGGTGCCAAGTTGCCAGCCCGATGCCCAACCTTCAATGAAGGCATGCCCATTCACGCTTGCACCTACCTGCATGTCTTTAACGTCACTCAACTGCGGTGAGGACATGTAGACTCCACACAGAAGGCTCTCCAGCCGAGAATAGAATGGGAGAACCTCATTGCACTGCTGTGTAGCACTATATTTTGGCATACTATAAGTCAGCATGGCATTACATACACACATTGTAAAGCAGTGCTGTACTAAAGGGTGATGCACTGCAGTGTAACACTACAGGTTAGCATACAATAATGCGGCATGACATCACTGGCCATGTGACACTAAAAGCTAAGGAATTGAACTATGGAAGCACTAAAGGGTAGTTATGGCACTAGGGGCAATGATCTATAATACACTATGACACTAGAAGGCAATGGACTGTAATGCACCAGGCTACTGGGAGACTATAAAATAGTGTAACACGAGAAGGCAGTGTACTGTAGCACATCATGGCACTAAAAGACAGTAGGCTGTTGCAGATATTCACAAATGTATAATCTGTGCTTGTTTTATTTTTACCTCATGTCAAGCAATACAGCTAGATCTTTCTCTCAAATGCATATTTTACACTTAAAATTCTTTATCTCAAGTACATGTAATTGCAATTAAGTGCAAAAACATGAATTTGAAGCAAAGATGTAGTCACTTTTGCCTCAGTCTATGAAAGCAGGTAAAATACAAAAAAAGAAAAATCACTGTCTCACAGTAATTAGTTTTGCATAAGCACTAAACATTTGTGAATACAGCATATAAAACAATGTAACACTACTGGGCAGTGGATTAGAATGCAGTGTGGCATCATGAGACATTGCACTGTAATATAATGCATTGCCACAGTCTGCCACTGCTCATGTGCCATCCCCTGGGTGAAGCACTAAACAAAGACATATGTTTCTGTTTTTTTTTTTTTTTTTTTGTTAGATCCCATGGTATTTACCTAACCCACCCCAAAACACACTAGAAAACATCTCCTTTTTCTTCTGGGTACAGTTAGGGAATGCATTTTAAAAAGGTAGGTACATGGGTAAATAAACAAATAGTTGACATAAAATAATTTTGCTTCACCTCATTTTTTTACATCCGTTTACTCTCACTGATAGCTGACTGTCAGCCTTTTCATGTGCCATTTGTCCCATGGGTAAGAGTCAGTCGGGGAAACCATCATTCAGGCAGCCACTAGGTTTGTTCTTGTTTCAACCCCTCTCCCCATTACCATTTTGGTAACTGAAGTGCTCCTCCTCACAGTGTCAGTCCTTTGACACATACATGCTTCCATGCATACACTCAGCATTCCAGCTATCATGTGTCACTTGGTCTACATGCCAGGCATTGCACAAGGTCTCACATCCTGATCTCTATCAAATGGCATGCCTTGTGGCATGGCACTGCAGACCTTATCAATCCCCCCTGCACCTTTAGCATCTGAGCCACTATTCAAATCCGGATCACTTACAGCATAGCATGAGTTATGTAACATATCCTGAGCCACTATTCAAATCCGGATCATCTGGGAGATAGTCTGGGTTATGTGCCACTTCCAGGATCACTTTTCAAATCCAGGTCAACTAGGCCACAGGTTATGTGTCATTTCCTGGGCCACTGTTCAAATCTTGGTCAGCTGAGCCATAGTTGGAGATATGTCCCACTTCCTTGGTCACTTCAAATCTGAGTCACCTGAACCATAATCTAGGGTATGTGCCACTTTCTGGGACACTATTCAAATCCAGATCAGCTGGAGCATTGTCTGAGTTATCTGCCATTTTTGTGGGACACTATTCAAACTCTGGTGATCTAGGCAATAATCTGGGATACATGCCACTTCCTGGAGTATATCCAAGAAGTGAAAATGATCCATTACTCAAGGTCGGTGCACTGAACTGTTAATTTACTTTTTTTTTTTCTGCCAACTGTTGTTGTGCGATGTCTGAACTGTATAAAACAATGTGACATAAGATGAACAGACACATATTGTCTATGTACAGATTATTTGTAAATATATAAATCTGCATTGACTGTCTGCAAACATGTGCATGTCTAGATAACCATTTCACACCTACTGGACTGAATAATAACGCACAAACACTGCTGCCAGTTATCAAAGTCCATACAATGCAAGACTTTCAAAACTGCAGATGACTTCTGCTTGTCACTTGGTTTCCTCCAACTGCAAAAACTTCTAGAACTTTAATTGAAAGAGGTATGTTTAATTTTCTTTATAAGAATTTAGCACATTCTACTCTGACTTCTGTGTGAAACTACCAAGCTATGTATCCATTTAATATAATGTAATGCATGCTGAATTTAATATAATGTAATGCATGCTGAATTTAATATAATGTACTGCATGCTGAATTTAATATAATGTAATGCATGCTGAATTTAATATAATGTAATGCATGCTGAATTTAATATAAAGTAATGCATGCTGAATTTAATATAAAGTAATGTATGCTGAATTTAATATAATGTAATGCATGCTGAATTTAATATAATGTAATGCATGCTGAATTTAATATAATGTAATGCATGCTGAATTTGATATAATGTAATGCATGCTGAATTTAATATAATGTAATGCATGCTGAATTTGATATAATGTAATGCATGCTGAATTTGATATAATGTAATGCATGCTGAAATTAATATAATATAATATAATGCATGCTGAATTTAATATAATGTAATGCATGCTGAATTTAATATAATGTAATGCATGCTGAATTTGATATAATGTAATGCATGCTGAAATTAATATAATGTAATGCATGCTGAATTTGATATAATGTAATGCATGCTGAATTTAATATAATGCAATGCATGCTGAATTTAATATAATGTAATGCATGCTGAGAACTTCAATGGAATAAGCACATTAACTTGTTTTCACCAGTTTCGTTTAACAACTGCATAATTAAATTAAAATAAATGCTCGTGTCTTACTTTTAGCCTGGGGGGGGGGCACAGCATTACATATAAAGGCATGTTAAATAATCCTTATATTCACAGACCGTGGGCTAGATAGACACACACAACGCCTTGCAATCAGTTTTCATTGTTGTGGTTTACCTTAGCAGTAGCCAAATATATTTACAATTCATTTACCAGGGATAGTGTTCCCCCAATGCCTGTTACCCTGTAGCAAGAGAGTAGGAAGACGGGTCCATTTTATATTCAGTTTGGTAGATGAATACGAGTTAAAGTAGTGAAATGGTTAATAAAGTGACACTCAAAGGCCATACGTACAGTGACCTTAGAATAGGGGCTTTATCTCTGGTCACATCATGCGATGCAATCACACATCCACATAGACTTCTTCACCAAAAGAAGAATTCAATAACTTCAAACACCTGCATGTGCTGGAGAAGTCAGAACCCCTGACTTTCATTCATAGCTCCTCTGCTTCAAGTCTTAACAGCTAGAAAAAAAAAAACAAAACTAATATTGGGCACTGGCATTAACGGAACAGTGTGGATGTGCTGCCATCTAGTGGACATTTTACTTATTTAACATTTAATAAACCATTAACTTCAGGCAACTATTTTATCATTTAAATTACCGGAAAAACATTTTTATGCGTGTTTGCTTTCCACTTTTGCTAACATTTTCTTAGACAGCCATTTTACTTTATAGTGATTTTATGTTTGGGTTCTAAGTATGTAAATGCACTTCCTGCTGGAAATTACACAGTCGATATTAAAATTTAGCAAAATCTACCATTTCAAACTTATTTATTTAGTTTATTTTACATTTGTTTACCTGGATAGTCCAACTAGACACAGGTCCATTTACAGCGAAGGCTGGGGGGAAAGCTCCACAATTAGATTAACATCAACATGGCTGTTGTTGTTGTGTCTTTCGGCTTTTCCTGGTTAGGGGTCGCTACAGCGGAACTCCGGTCCGCTAATGATTGGCAGTAGATTTTTTACAGGCCGAGTTGCCGGCCCTGGTGCACAACCTTCAACGAAGGTACGCCCATTCACGCATGTCTCCACACAGAAGACGGTCTAGCTGAGAATCGAACAGGACAACGTCTTACTGTGAAGCAACAACGCTACCGCAGCACCACCACCGCAGTTTTGTCAACATGGTAATCCAAAAAAATCATATAACAGTGATAATTAAGGTAAGTACAGACATAAAAAGTCTCATACAATCCAGTCTAAACAATAAACAATACATCAGCAGTAAGTGAGTACATTTACAAAGATAGAGAGGCTCATACAGCAAAGCTTTAACATTGATTAGTGAGATAGGATAAAAAAATAAAAAAGAATAAAAAACATTTTGTTTCAAAGAAATTTTCACAATACAGAAATATAAATAAAAATAAACAAAGACAGAGCAAAGGCGAAATAAGTAACAACTCGAACAAACAAGAATACAATGGGTATTGAATTAATTGCCAAACAAATATCAGTAACAACAAAAGAGATTGCCAACAAGGAAAACAAAGTACAATGACTTCTTGTCAAGTACATTCAAGAATTCAAACAAGTACAGGTGATATCATGCCTTTTGGAGTAAGGTGACAGGAAAGACGCAGTGATGCAGGTGAACTGCTGGAGCCGATGTGACACAGAGCCCTCTGTTTCTTTCTCAGTCACATTCTCTCGAGCATCGAAGTGACTTTTGTATGCCTGAATGCTGCTCCATTTCCCTGTGATGCCAGACTTCCTTACACTTTCTAGGTATTTCCTAGAGAAATACATTCAATATGTAGATATAAACGAATAGTGACATACATGTGTTGTGTTCCTGGGGTATACCGGGTCATATTGGTCACATTAGACACCATTGGTCATATCATAACTGCACAGCTAAGGTTTATAACTGCCTGGGACTGAATTAGAACTGCAAAGATACCACCTATAACTGCATGCGTACATCTCATAAGGGAAAGGTACTGCGCATAAGTGCATGGGTACACCTCGTAACTGAAGGGTACTGCACATAGCTGCATGGGAACACCTTATAAGTGAAAGGCACTGCATATAACTGCACAGGTACACCTCATAGGTGAAGGGCACTGCACATAACTGCACGGGTACACCTCATAAGTGAAGGGACTGCACATAACTGCATGGGTGCACCTCATAAGTGAAGGGTACTGCACATAAGGGCATGGTTACACCTCATAAATAAAGGGTACTGCACATAAGTGCATGGTTACATCTCATAAGTGAAGGACACTGCACAGAAGTGCACGGGTACACCTCATAACCGAAGGGTACTGCACATAAGTGCATGGGTACATCTCATAAGGGAAAGGCACTGCACATAACTGCATGGGTACACCTTATAAGTGAACGGCACTGCACATAAGTGCATGGTTACACCTCATAAGTGAAGGGCACTGCACATAACTGCATGGGTGCACCTCATAAGTGAAGGGTACTGCACATAAGGGCATGGTTACACCTCATAAATAAAGGGTACTGCACATAAGTGCATGGTTACATCTCATAAGTGAAGGACACTGCACAGAAGTGCACGGGTACACCTCATAACCGAAGGGTATTGCACATAAGTGCATGGGTACATCTCATAAGGGAAAGGCACTGCACATAACTGCATGGGTACACCTTATAAGTGAACGGCACTGCACATAAGTGCATGGTTACACCTCATAAGTGAAGGGCACTGCACATAACTGCATTGGTACACCTCATAAGTGAAGAATACTGGATGCTCTTTTTTTCTTTAGAAAATCTCTAATTTCTTGTCATAAATAAGTGAGTGAAACTGCATGTAAAACAGCAGCTGCTGACATGATTAGACAACTGCAAAATTGTTACCGAAGTCGAAACAGGACAAGTGAGGTAGATACATAGATGAAAAATACAACTGTATGGGTGCCGGCCACTAAACCTGCACAAAACCATCTCATTCATTCTTACACGCTGTCTTTCCAGAATGCTGACACATCAGTGGTGCTGCAATGGCATTTTCTAATGGCATTTTAGAGTCAAGCATTTGCTGCATGGAACTGAGTGCATTATGCATGGAATATAGTGCATTTTCAAGTGCATCAGTGGAAGGGGGAAGATCGTGCATAACACCTAAATGGAGGAAGGACTGGTTATGAGGTGACGTGAAACAGCATTACCTTTTGCAGCTTATTATGCTTTATTCCTCTCTACACACCTGTCTTATCACACAATAAGCCCACCTCATGGCTCTGGACATAGGCAGTCAGTGCTGTCTATTTGACCTCATAAATTCCACCTCACTGCATCCCTAATAAAAGGTACACACACTGCAGGACAGCCCCCTTCAGCGTGCCCACCCATGACAGACATCTTATCTCTCCATGGGAAGTGGTCTGATGGGCTATCCATATGCTTGTGGTGGTTTGTGATGACAGCAATTCAGTGATGAATGGAAAAGACTGGTGTATCACCAGAAGGACACATGGAGGCAGAGCTTGGTGCAGACAGGATGAGGCCTCCACCTACATTTTCTACTTTTGCCCCGAGAGCACACAATGCCAGAACTTGGTGTACTGTACACCCCCCATTAGCTTAGTTTACATTGTTCTAGCCTAGCTCCATTTTAATCTGTTAGGACAGTATATGCGTCCCCATCCATCCTTCCAGGAATAATAGTCACCATAGTCACTAAATACTAAACCCACATACCTCTCAACCTCTTTGCACAACAAATCTGGACAAAGCCTGACAAAATGGGGGGACAAAGACCTAAAAAAGAGACACATTTTAAATATTGCTCTTATAAACTTAAAATGTTGCTAGAATAACAGAATTTGTGTCAGCGTGTATTTTCTGAAGGATATGAAGTCTGAAACTCAAATGCATGTCATTATTTAGTGACTTTAATCTTTACATCATCCCAGTGATTTGTCAAAAAAATACAGTTTTTACGAGGAAGAGACCAAAAATATGAGGCAAAAATCTGGACATCCTGCGAAAATCTGTGCAGTTGAGAGGTATGCCTCACCGTAGCGATTTATATAATGAAACACTGGCTGAGCAGGATCACTGCTTGAAGTCATGGAAATCTTTCATCGTGCAATCCTTCGACTCCTGGAAGTTTATGCAGAAATATTTAGTTTAATGTTCAAAATGTACAGATTGTTTTGGTATAACTTAAAAAGGTATGTAATTTTTTTCGTAAGTTTTATTATTTCAGATGATTGATCAAAGCCATTGAAGGTTTTGTTTCAGATGTTGTTCACTCTAAACGTTTATACAAATCAAAAAACTACAAATACAAATGGGATTCATTAGGATTTTTAAAATTATTGAGAGTGTGTCATTTGGTGAAACTTAACAATCTTCTTATATATGTTCTTATCATTTAGAGCAGCATTCATTGATGGAATTACCTATGCAATGTGCATTCAGTGTTTAAAATAGTTAACTGACCGTATAAAGCTACAAAACATGACAATATTGTAAACCTTAGCTGTTTGGTTGGTTGTGTTTTATTTTTTATTATTGTTAAAACTGCAGTAGACTTTGATAGTTTTAAATAATTATGTTCAAATGACTCAGAACCGAAATAGGATCTAGGAAGTTGTCACCTTTGATAAGAAGACATGACAAAAACTTGGAAGGAAATGCTTTAGTCTGTTATTTTTGTATTAATTATTTTCTTACATTACACTCCTAGATGTCATTTTACTGTTGTTTATGCATCGTGACACTTTCAATATTAATATTAATACATCTTTTAATTAATTTCATAACAACTATAATCAGGGATTCTGGAGACACACAGATTTCAATCCAGGATACCCAGGTTATTATTTTATTGAGGGTAACTGCCGCTGGGGCCAACACCAGCTAAGGTCATGGTATTACTGTTATTACAGCCATCTAATAATACAGTTCAAGTATCTGTTAATAATCTGGTACTAAATCAGCAGTCTGCTTTACTGAGACCCCTGAGCACAGTCCTAGTTAGCCAGTTTAATTTTCTGATGCACATGAAACTAAAATGCATACACATCTAATACCTACCTCTGTGCAGTTTCCTTTTCTGATATGCATGAGTCACATTTCTGAACCTGAAGATAGTACACTACCTACATTTTGGTGCTTTTCTTATATATGTCAAAGGGCTCAGACGCAGAAAACAAATGCAGACAGGCAGCTATAACACCCAAGAGAACCAGAAGAGGGCAGCCTGCTCCCATCAAATGCATAACTTGACTCAGCAATTAAATGACAATCTGGTCACATTCTGTTTAAAGTAGAGGAGTTTGTTTTGTTTTGTTTTTTACCAAGTTGGCCCTAGCAGGTCTATGGCCTGTTTTCATGGGAATTCTAATGTGGAGTCTGCACAGACTATGAGAAACCTGGTTACGTTATCAGAGAAGTTTTCCAGCCCTTTATTTGATTTGATTTGATTGAAATGCTTTGGTGGTTTAAAAAGATTCAGTATAAACATAAAGATCTCCCTACTGTTTTTAGCAAGTGATATGACACGATTAACATTACTTAAAGGGGAGGGTACCTCAATGTAACATTTTGTCTGAAGGATCATGTCAGGAGTGGGATATCGTTATAAGCACCTTATAGCTGGCTATAACCTTCTATAGCTAATTTCCATACGATCGCTCACACTCTGTAAATATTGTAAACAGCTTTTGACTTTTGACTTTAACTGTGTGAGTTTGTTAAAATGTATCTGCACGATATTTTTCCACTATGGGCAGTATTGCTCATGCTTTGTATTATTTGATATGTGTGTGTCCTTGTCCTTTTATTTTTATTGGACTGCTATCTTTACTCTAATCTGTTTCATGGAGCTTTTCTCCCCGGGGCACCACTGAAAACGGGCTCTCTGAGCCCAGTGGACTTCCCCGGTAATCAAACTGGAAATAAATAAAATAAATAAGTAGGTTGTAGAGCATGAATCAAAGATCCAAGCACCTGATGTGAGGACAGAACCCACCACTTTTTAATCTTTCCAGCATTAAAGGTATGTACAGCCACCCCATTTACCAAAACTAAAGTTTACAGTCAACCCCATGTAAAAAGGTAGTACAGGGTGGATGAGGGAGGGAGTTTCACCCTGATTATGTCTTTAATGCTTTACAATAATGATACTGTCTGATGTCGGGAAACAATGCTTGCTGACTCATTTTGCTAAAATGATAACATACGCTTTACAGCTTAAGTTGTCTAAAATGAACAAAATCATACAAAATATGACAGGTTTGCATTTTTACCTTTTTGCAGAAAGTCTGCTATTTGTGATCCCTTATGGGAGAAGCAACTGGTAACAGGACAGCAACTACGTCTACATAAAAGCCAACAAAAAACTTACATAGTGAAACGTCATAATCTCTATTACTTATCGTTACAGAAGGTGGACAATGACAAGGCAGAATTACCCCACTCAGTGTATCTTTGAGGAAAATAATGATGATGTGTGTGTGTGTGTGTGTGTGTGTGTGTGTGTGTGTGTAATATATATATATATATATATATATATATATATATATATATATATATGTGTGTGTGCGTGTGTGTGTGTATAATAAATATATATATATATATATATATATATATATATATATATATATATATATATATATATATATATATATCTTGAGCCAAAAGTTTAATGGGATTCAGTTGGTTTAGTGGACACTGTACTTTGAGTTCAATTATGTTTCCTGATTTTTCAGCATTTGGCCTTTGCTCTCAGCTAGTCTCCATTTAGATGTGACGTTCCCATATTCTGCTATTTTTCCCACATCTGTAGCTGACTGAGGACCATATAAAAGGATGTACTTCTACATTCTCCTCAAAGTCCAAAGAAGCTAACCCCTCCCTCCCTCTCCCATACCTATAAACTCACACCAGATCAGACACATACTCACGTCCATCCATGTACACTCACACATATACCCACCACATACACTCAGTGTATCCATGTACACTCACACATATACCAACAACATACACTCAGTCTATCCATGTACACTCACACATATACCAACCACATACACTCAGTCTATCCATGTACACTCACACATATACCAACCACATACACTCAGTCTATCCATGTACACTCACACATATATCAACCACATACACTCAGTCTATCCATGTACACTCATACATATACCAACCACATACACTCACACACTCATGCACAGTGGTACACCCACAGACACATACACACACACACACACACACACACACACACACACACACACACACACACACTCACACACACACTAAACACACATGTACAGACTCATACATGCAACCACATTCACACATGCATGCATGCACACCCATTTTCACACAAAGGCATACACAAATATACACACAGACTGACACACAAACCAACCACATACATTCAGATACACACCCACACACACCAGCCACATACATACAGTAGATACATACATGAATACAATTACATATATATGGACACCCACCCATCTACAAACAAATATACACATAGAAAATACACATATGCACAACACAAGCATATGAACACACACGTGCACACACACAAAACCAGATGTACATGACGCAAATACACACATGTATGAATTGCATACACATAACAAATGGACAGCACACATGGAGATACCATCACTGCCAATTTAATGAGTGCCATGCAAGGGTTCCCCTACTTAGAAACTGAGATATAATTTAAAGAGTGCCTAGCAGGTATAAAGAGTTTCTGAAAGCCATGATATTAACAACCTATGAACCACTAGTTTGTTGTCTGATCTAAATAATGGCATGTCTGTTTTCAGATACACTTGGGGGAGTTACAGGACATAAATGACACAGCAACAGAACTGGAGAATGGGGGTGTGTAAGTTTGGCAGGTTAATATGCTAGGGTGCTACTTTGACATAAAACAAAATAATTTTCTATGTGAATTGTGACTTGAATATTATTCACTGTGCTGACAAGATCTTAAGGAGGAACCAAACATAAAACCAGTTTCCCTGGGGATTAAACAATGAGAATATATAATTCCTTCAACTGTATTTTAGTGGTGGGGGAGGGGCAGCATGGGCTCAGTGATTTGCTGTCATTGAATCACATTTCCACTAGATGGTGCTGTAGGACAAGGAATTGTTCACCGGTACTATAACTTAATTTTCATGTTCACTGTCTCTATATTTCTCAAATGTATAGATTTTTGCCTCATATTTTTGGACTGTTCCTTATAATGTCTGTGGTTTTTCAGCTAAATAATTGAGGATTGAAGTCACTAAGTAACAACAGATATTTTGATAAGATATTTATTTGAGTTTCACACTTTATATCCTTCAGCAAATACAACTCAAACCTGTTATTCTTCCTACTAGGTTTATAAGGACAATATTTAAAATATGTCTTTGATTTTATGTCTTTGTCCCCCCCCATTATTTTTGCTTTGTCCGGATTTCTTGTGTTAAGAGGCTGAGAGGCATGAGTTATCTCCCTGAGACAAAACAAATCATCTAAAAAGCAGAATTAAACCTGTTTAGTCCTTATTTTTGTCACATCTCGACTCAGTGATCAAAGGTTTAGAGTAACTGATAGCCATCTTCTATAATGTCTTTCCACGAGAATCTGAAGACATTATTGTAATACTGCAGACTTATTCAATGCATTCAGTTATATTGATCCCCACACATAGAGATATACATGGGACCCACAGCTCCGTCAACCCATGCACCCCTATTCCTGGGTCTGGCTCCCACAATCTGAGCCACTACTAATCTTGCCTACAATATATATTTTCAGGGTAGAAACAGGGCTAACTGGCATAAACAAGAAATATCAAATAAAAGTGTCAAAAATAAGATCTGCATGGAAGATGACAGAGCACAGCTGGAATATTCCTTCCTTGTAGCTGTCCAGCTAAATCATAAGTTATGTAGCACATGCCAGGAACTGGTATGCACCTTCAGCGCTGGTCATTCAGATCAGCTTTCACATTTAATTTTCTTTCCATTAGGTATAGTATACAATCTACATTACATTCTAAGTCTCCAAACAATGATTGTTTAGCTATCTGTCAATCTATCTATCTATCTATCTATCTATCTATCTATCTATCTATCTATCTATCTGTGTCCTTCTGGCTGTATATTTGTCTCTCTAGCTCTTTATCAGTAACTAGATCAGGTATAAGTCATACTGATTTCAACAATATTTTACTTACTGCATTGTAAATGCCAGCCTGCTTTTATGGTACTTTCTGTTAGCTCATGGTAATATTTTGTGTCAAGCCAGTTACAAAAAACAAAGCAGGAACACAGATCTCTGGTGGCCAGAATGTAATTCTATCTGCCCCGCCAAGGTTACTTTGCTATAACATGTTCTGGCCATAGCACAAAGATAAAGGATTTTATTCCTCCATCCATGTTGGCACAATAACCACACCACACCTTTTTTATTATTGTTTTTTGTTTTTCTTCATATCTACAGCACACATTTTCCTGAGCTTCTATACATTTTGAGGTTTCATGTCCACTGTTTCCATTTGGGGAATATAATCCCCACATTTCACTAACTCCTGAAACAGTTTTCTAGACTATTTCTTTGTGAAAATATTGTTAGCATTAAAAAAAAAAACTTTCTGATTTGTATTGTTGCCACAAGACACAAAGGTAATGAAAGAATTTATTTTATTTGCCTTTCGTAAGTTCTCAAGCCAGGAGCAAGGCACTGTGGTATGCTTACATAACCTGTTCAGTCATAACAGTGTAGGCGGAGGATACAGGAATCAAACTCTGGTTTGCAAGACACGCTCTGCTAACAGCCCCATTACTTTAAATGTTGGGTATAGTAGAAGATGGTCAGAGAAAGTAGTGTCTGTATCGTTTAATGCAGGCGAAAGAAAAGAAAGAAAACCTCAGAGTGTAATTGTTGCCTGGTGTGGGGGAGGTGCACACTGACAGTCCTTTCACACTGGTTCTGCCTAGTAAATTTACCAAGGAGTAACAGGCAGTGGACATTAGATGGAGCTGCAGGACAAGAAACCATTTTGTTTCAGCGCAGCGGCCCTGTCCTAATGCTGTTTCCATTTAGGTTCTGCTTGCTTACCTTCATTTGTACCCTGTTAAAATAGGTGCCTTCATTCAGTTACTGTTTGCTGCCCCATGTATGGATGGGACTCTAATCAACCTGCTATGTCATATGTCACCGTCCTCAAGGAGATTTCTGCACTCGTCCTATTTTCACATTTTTGTCCATGCAGCTTTTTAGAATTTAAATTCTTTTCCCTCAGTAAATTTTCAGAAATTGTTGATATTTGTCACGTAAATGTAATCTTCAATCCAACATTAATTTGATGGAAAAAATCGATTAACACCACAGAGAAAATTCAATTAATGAGATTAGGAAAATTGAATCACTAAAGACGTTCTTATGCGAACATCATTTAAGTTCAGCTTTGCACTAAATGGGAATTTCTAACATTAGCACCACAGTTTATTTCATGGCACAGAACTTGATGAGTCTGTCCAGCTACTGTGTGAGATTAGATCCCATCTTGTGTGACCAGCAGCTGTTAATGAGACGACCTGATTAATTGAAATCTCATTGTAGAAACTCTCTTGCTTGGCAGCTATGACACTGAAATAAATCACAGCTGGGTACGCTCAGTAGGTTTATCATATAGATGGCATGTATAAGTGAGCTGAACGGATAACAGAAATCATTTTCAGGCCTAGCCAGTCTGCCTGCCCTAACCACAATTTTACCTGGTGGTGGTGTTCAGCCTACCTCTTTTTAACTTCTTACAGCTAAACCCATTAGCCTCTTATACCCGTAAGTGGAGTTGCAGATTGAATTGGTTTAAGTATATTGTTTACTTTTTCTGTTTGGTCTCAGTTTCTGGGATGCAAAACTTCTTAGCTTAAAATGAATTTTATGTACAAAAATGGGCAAGATTAATTTATATTATTTAACATTTGTTAACCGGGAAAGTCCAACTAGGAACAAAGCCAATTTTCAGTGGAGGCATGGGGAGAAATGCTCCAGATGCATGCCTTTGTAACATGGGAAGAAACCAGAGCACCCAGAGGAAACCCACATGAACACAGGGAGGAAATGCAGACTCCACACAGAAGGAACCCCAGCTGAGAATCGAACCAGGGAACCTCTTGCTGTGAGGCAACAGCACTACTGGTCCATTCACAGCAATTATGACATCATCACATACAAGGAAATGAAACACACCATGATGGGTCTGATAAATGAGTGAGTCAAGGTTTGAGGTAAAATTCCTTCTCTACAAACATTGCTAGATTTAGCTACAAGCAGTGATAACATAAATGCAAGCCCAATGTCAACACAGAACAACACGCTTCATTTCAGGGGCTTATAAACTGTTATTAGTTAACTATTTGGCAAATTTAATTGTCAGCATCATTACAAAACAATAGTTCATATGTTTCCGTTAATTTTCAGTGTTAATGTGTGCATTTCATTTGTTGGAGTAAACACATGCCACTATTAAAGAAGTCAGTGCAACAGTTTGGGGATACAAAGAAGTGCAAAAATTGTTGACTGAATTAGTTTAGAGGTGCACATTGATTGGGACTAAAGCAATTTAAGGGTGCACTGCTGTTCAGTTGATGGAGAACCCTAGTCCTGTGAAACTTGGTGCACTGATGTATTAATTACGTTTTTAAAGGTAGCATCTATCAGTCAGGCATATGCTGCATATAGGGCAAGTGGTGGGTGTAATGACTGGTATGTGGGGGGGCGGCAGGAGATGTATAAAAGTAACATTTAAACAGCTGATAGGAGGAAAAGTCCCAAAGATTAAATACACTTGTGGAGAACATATACAGTAGTAGAAATGGGCAAAGAGACAAGCTAGATATTACCAAATTCAGATTTTTTGCTGTTCCAAGGAGAAATATATACTGTAGAATTTTAGAGTTAAAAGAAAATATACAGGTTCTTTACAAGCAATGCCCATTTGGCTAAATAAAATTCTGAAAGAACGCCAAAGAGATTGCAGAATTATATCTATGCTTCCACATGTCTGCGCCAAACAGAAAAAATCATTTGCTAATGCAGTGTTTTCCCTTCCAGCATTTCTCTTCATTGTTTGTATCTTAGTAATAATCCCATCTACTTAAAGCATATGCTCCCTCTCTGTTGACCTCAAAGTCCTCTTGCCTATGACATCATAGTTTGTTTATGCCGTCACATCACAGCATGAGCAATGACAAGCAAGTGAGGATGTCAATAGTTGGAAGTGAACAGCTATGATGCACGCATCAACTATATTTTGAAATATTTGCCAAGTTACACTGCCTTAAAGGTTATTAGTATGAACAAATCAGAAAACAGCAAAAGTAGGAGGGTGGCCTAATAGTTAAGGTGTTTGTCTTACAAACACAAGGTACAGGGTTTGAATCTCACAGGGGACAATTGGCTAGGCTTAAAATGGCTTACAAGGGCAGTAATCCTAATATGAACCTATAGTTTTTTTACACTGGCTGTCTGAAGCACTGTTATTGTAACAAACTTGATCTTTCATGTCCTTATATATATATATATATATATATATATATATATATATATATATATATATACATATATACATATATACATATATATATATATATATATATATATATATATATATATATATATATATATATATATATATATATATACCCTTTTCCCCACTGTAGTGCAATCCTGGAGTTAGTATATATAGTTGGGGGGGGGGCCGTAGCCAACCCTACTATTCTGGTTTTATATTGTCCACTTTACAACTCAGTATGTTGAAATTTAACATTGTAAGATTTCAGTATTATGGGTTTCAGTCAAGTGATTTTTCAGTATTTTGATATTTCAGTCTTATGGTCTCAGTCAAATGAGTTTCAGTCATATGAAGTTTCTGTCATCTGACAGGGATCCATATATATATATATATATATATATATATATATATATATATATATATATATATATATATATAACTTTTATTAATTTACAGCAGCACAGTAACATGGCGTTTTGTGAGCTTTTTATCCTTTGCAGTTACTAGCTTGGCTGGGAGCACACAATGAATAAATGCTATATATTTTTGGATTCACTATAAAGGGAAGGCACATTTATAAATCAAGAGCTTTTGTTGGCTAAAGTAATCTTGTCTCTATAGTTCTTCCTCGCTGTCACCAAAATGTTCCGTGTCTTCTATACACAGTGGCATTTCAGAGTTGCATCTTTACAGCAGTGATTCTTGGGGGAGTTATTCAGAGGTCTACTTTAATTAAATGAAAGCAAAATCCATCAAATACGAATCCGTCTACACATAAATAGCGAAACACAATAACATCGAACACGCAAAACCGAGAAATTTAAACATCGAAACCGCAATAGTCGGACAACCCCACCGCCCGTAACATACTACCTACGCAAACACAACAACAAAAAACACATACATACACTAACCAAAACCCTACTACTAACCCTAAATTAAAGCATCAAAACCCCACTTGTAACCCTACACTAAACCCCACATACACAACTATCTATGCACTACCCTTAACCCCTCCCTAACCCTAAGGTCCATAACTACCGCACACTTACCCTACAGAACTATACCCACACAAAGTAAATATTCCACGCACATACACTTAACAAAACCCTACACTAAAGCTTACATACATTACCTATCTATGCACTTACCTTAACCCGCACCCTAGCCCTAAGGTCCGTAACTATCGCACACTTACCTTACAGAGCTATACCACAGACGGGCCAACTATGACAATTCGACATTTCCAATTTCGTTATTTAGTGCATTCGACATTTCCGCATTTCGCTGTTTACATGTCAACAGATTCTTATTCGACGGATTCCGCTTTCGTTTAATTAAAGTAGACCCGTTATTCAGTGGGGTACACCCCTATTTTGAAGGGTCCAAGCCTGCTGAGTGGTGTGCTGAGGCTGAGGTTTCTCTATCTCACTGACACACACACACACACACACACACACACACACACACACACACACACACATGTGGGTAACCCTTCCCAACACACCATTTGTATATTAAATCCACCCGTTTTTAATAGCATCTGCTATGAGAGTTGTAACAGGCTCTATTAAATTATTGAGTGCTCTGAAGGACAGAAAAAAAGTAATAAGAAAGAAAGATACAATATCTTAAAAATATATATATAATACATCCAAGTGTAACATCCTTACAAAAATGTCTATAAAGCTGAGCAAGGAAGCTTAAAAAGAAATGCAGGGACATGCTTACATATGGAAAGAAAAGTAAATTCAGACATTTTTCTCGCAGATCATAAAGTAAATAGAGGAGGGATTCAAACATATATGGATGGGGGGTGGCTGAACCTCACAATGGTATAAAATGTCTACAGCAGTTATAGAAGGCAGGAGAACATATCTCTCAATTGTCCAGATTTTTGCCTCATATTTTTGTTTTGTTCCTCATAAAATTTCTGGTTTTCTTGCTAATCACTGAGGACTGAAGTGACTAAATGATGACATATATTTGACTTTCACATTTTGTATCATTCAGAAAATGTATGCTAACACAAATCCTGTTATTTTAGCAACTTTCTACATTTATGAGAGCAATATTTAAAATCTGCCCTGATTTCTGGACATATGTCCCCCCATTAGTTTAGTCTTTGTCCAGATTTTTCCACTAACAAGTTGAGAGGTATTCAGGAAAGTTAGGCAGATGCTGAGGCTTTCCCAATGAACATCATACCTTTTCTGAATTATTCTCTGATGTGATTATTTATGCAAATGCCTAGTAACTTCTGCAATCAGCAACTAAGAATTCATCCAGCAAAATCAAACATCCAGAAATCTATAAAGCTATTGTAAAGCTATGTTTAATTGAGTTTTCATAAGAAAAAACAGAGCTTGAGAAATAGAATCTGACTGTTGGGGGACTGATGGAGGGGGTTGTGTATGTTTTATGCAGTTTTTCTTTATTTCTGGATGCGGCAAGTGCATTTTATTGGTCGATTACTACCTTGAGGACTGTAGATAGAAATATAAATGGAGCAATATGGAATGCAATGTCATCGTTTTCAAACAAATGTCAAGGAATCATTGTATATAACTGCATATACACAGCACCATGGGGCAGACATTGTGCCGATAAACTTGTCTCATGCTGGCCCCACACTAGTGCAGAGTCACTTCTTACAAAGTCTGTGGTCAGGGCCGGTGTTAGCGTTTTGGAGGCCCCCAGCAAATGTCAATTTGGGGGCCCCCTAGATACTTTCTGTTTAAGTATCACCCTGTCACTGCCACACCTCTGAACCACCTTTTAGTTCATGCTGCAAACTTTTAAGAGTAGTAAGCACAGACTGACGTGTAGCTACAATGTTATTACATTACACTATGCAACCCATCTCACAAAGGGACATTCACAGTTACTGACACTTAGTTGCAACAATGATACATTACAAAACTATATGTACAGGGAGGAATTAGGTGAAATAGTGTCCTAGGCACTGTTTACTGTTTCAACTCCTCCACATGTGCACACACATCCTTCAGTGCTCCCCATATTATGCATATTACTGTACGTTTTTCTTCCTTTTCTCATATTTTGCCTTTCACGTCAGCTTTTTTAAGAAGTAATAACTTCCTATATGCTCTGATATGCATTTTAATTTATTTTCTTTTAACATAACCTTTTCATCCAGCGCTGTCTTGAACAGAAATTATCATTAAGGAAAGAAATTCAGTGCTGCTGTTCAGCTTTAGATTTCCTTGCATCCTTTCAAAACACCTTTCCTGACAATGACAGCACCGTGATAACCATTTAGGAAATAACTCAATTAAGCTGGTTCCCCCCAAAAGCCATAGGGGTTATAGATGTTCTGGGATGCATTTTAGAGCATTTTCACAACATTTTAATCGAGTGGTGGCCTAAACAAAAATCATGTCTAAGAAAAGAATTTCAGTCTTACTTGCATTTCTTTCAAGGAAGATCTAAGTTCTGCCCAAGTCAAGGCTTAATATTCAAAAGTGTCAAAATAGTAGCTCACAATAAACTAACAAGACAGTTGTTGTGAGGATACACAGGTCCTATCTGGGAATACTGCATGCCTCCCTAACCCCTCAAAAAAGGCAGTCACTGCCTATGCATCCCTCTGGTGTTAGATTGGGATGAAAGCAGAGGTTCAAACTGCCATAGTCACGTATTTTAAATGAATGTTAACATATATATATACACAGCATGCATCCTCACCCCTAAAACCCAAAGGCAGCCACCTGTATATGTGCCTGATGTGTGATTATCAGGAAACTGAAAAATAATGATTACAGTAATATGTTACTTTGTTGCTCCCGGACAGTACACTGCCCCAATACAAGCTATAGTAACTTTCTTTGTACACTTCTAAGGTCTGTGATAAAAGTAAAAGAAACAATGACCACACTGTCCTCAGCCAAACATAAGCTATAATGACCGACAATGACCACACTGTCCTCAGCCAATCACAAGCTATAATGACTGACAATGACCACACTGTCCTCAGCCAAACATAAGCTATAATGACCGACAATGACCACACTGTCCTCAGCCAATCACAAGCTATAATGACCACACTGTCCTCAGCCAATCACAAGCAATAATGACCAACAATGACCACACTGTCCTCAGCCAATCACAGGCTATAATGACCGCCTATGGTTTGACTGTGATGAAAATTATATAAGTAATAAGCACAGAATCCCCTCCACTCCCCACATAACAATATCACAACTTTCTGTATACACACACACACACACACACACACACACACACACACACACACACACACACACACACACACAGCTCAGCAGGACTGGTTTTAGGATGGGTGCAGCTGAAAGCAGTGGTCATTATCAGCAGCCCTGTTTAGGTTAGACAGTGGAATCAGAAAATTAATACATTTATTTCTTCTCATTTTTCCCCAACCAGCAACAGCTTTTGTGGGGCCCCCACAGAGTCATAGATGATTAAGGGGTGGGCCTTGCTGTATCCATTTATACAGTCTGGGCAGTGGGGGACACCAGAATCACAAAAGATGCAAGTGTCTGAATATGCATCCCAGTATTATTGGATGTGTACACAGATAAAAATCTGTGATTTTTTTTTTTACATACAGACGCACACACACACACACACACACACACACACTCTCAAACACACACATAATCCATAGAAATACTAGTTTTTTACTTATTTCAGGAAATAGTTGAACATTTTGCACCACTGGCAGTGCCACAAGCAATTAGTGACTGTTATTTAGCAATCGTCAAACAGCAGCAGGAGTAAGTCAATTTATTTACCTCATTGAGAAGTATTGTATACCTGTCATTACCCCTGATTTCACACACCTTCCCTGATTTTGCCTCATAATTTTGCTCTGTACTTTGTAAAAAGTTTGATTTGCTGGTATATTCTTCAGGATTACAGACAGTCAGTAAATCTAGACATCAAAGTTTTAAACATCTTATTGTCCACAAATGCATGCTGATAGAAAAGATGCTATTCTATCAAATTTTAATTGAATTAGAACAACATTTCAAATGTGCTCTTGATTTCGAGCCTTTATTCTGCTATTATTTTTGGCACTGAGTAGATCTCTTCAGCAATGGAACTGAGAGTTATAGTAGTTGGTGTCCAACCTGCATTTATAAAACTACCTGAAAGAGAAAACCATCCCCTGGAAGATTGGGAGCTTCAGCTGTTCTTACAAATCCCACCCCCGGAAGATTGGGAGCTTCAGCTGTTCTTACAAATCCCACCCTGGAAGATTGGGAGCTTCAGCTGTTCTTACAAATCCCACCCCGGAAGATTGGGAGCTTCAGCTGTTCTTACAAATCTCACCCTGGAAGATTGGGAGCTTCAGCTGTTCTTACAAATCCCACCCCGGAAGATTGGGAGCTTCAGCTGTTCTTACAAATCCCACCCCGGAAGACTGGGAGCTTCAGCTGTTCTTACAAATCCCAGGTAAGCATCAAGACTGGTCACTCTGGGCTGCTGATCTGCAGTGCTTACCTTAGTCATGTAAATTATCAGCTTTATACTAACAGGGTCATATGTACCCGCGGTAGTGGTGCTGCAGTAGCGTTGTCGCCTCACAGCAAGATGTTATCGCGTTCGATTCTCAGCTAGAGCGTCTTCTGTGGGGAGGCATGCGTGAATGGGTGTGCCTTCGTTGAAGGCTGTGCATCAGGGCTGGTAACTCGGCCTGTAAAAATCCACTACCAAACATTAGCGGACCGGAGTTCCGCTGTGGCGACCCCTAGCCAGGATAAGCCGAAAGAAACAACAAAAAATACTAACAGGGTCATATCACAGCAGTGTTTATGTTAATGAGCAGAATCAGAAAATTAGTACATTTCTTTCTTCTCATTTTTCCACAACCAGCAGCAGCTTTTGTGAGGCCCCACATAGTTAAGGATGATTAAGGGGCCCTTGCAACCATGGGTATTGCAGGTATGTAAAAGCTGGCTATGTTGTTAGTTTTAGTGGACAGAATGTCCACCAGCAGAGTTTAACTAAACTAGGGTACTGTGTCAGTGGTAAAATGTTTAATTGGATTGTGAAGCTTGTTACTTGATAAAACACTATTAAAATAACCAGAAATATATTTGAAATTTAAAGGAGATATAAATGCTATTATTACCCACCTGGTTTATTAAGTATACAAGCCTGCTGTGCTAGCTTTTGTTGGTTTGACAAACATGCTACAAAATATCAAGATAAGATAACTTGCTGTGCCTGGGGCCCCCAGTTCCTGAGGGGCCTCCAGCGACAGCAGGGTTCACTGCTGCCTAAAGCTGGCTATGTCTGCGGTACGGACAAAGAAACAGTAAGTGCTCCGAATATCAAATGGCTAAGGTGAAGAGGGACACAAGGGGGGGGTCTGCTTACCTGGACACCAAAGGAACTGCTAATCCACACAATATTAAAATAAGGTAGTCTAAAAATAAGGGCTAAGATTTTGCATGTAGACTTTCATTTCATCAGGCCTAAAGTTGTTTCCTGATTTCTTTCCATCCTGACTCAGAGCAGTAGAAAATAACAGATGTGAAAAGAAGTTTGGATCACTTATTCAAAAAATAATAGCTCAATAAAACAAATATCTTTCTGTAAAATAAAATTTATTTCCATACTGTGTGGCATTGTGCTCCTATTCCATCATTGATGCACACAGACACACACACACACACACACACACACACACACACACACACACACACACACACACACACACACACACACACACACAGCCTCCCTACAAAATATATATAAGACTCCATGTTCTGAGTTTCATAAAAAAAAAAAACATGACTCAACAATTTGTGGATGTTTGGCAATCAATATACTCCCCAAAGCCAAGGCAATTTACAGAAATTGCAGAAAAAAATATAATTTCTCACTATACAGCCACAAGTGTGCCATAAAGAACCCACTATTGTTTGATGTACAATGTATTAATCACATAAAATGTCTAGAGAGGTGTGATGCAATATACACAGCTTGTAGTCTGAGCAGAACAGTGTCTCGTTACAGTAGTTAAGGTTTCTGATTTCTAGCCCCAGGACTGGGTTTCAGTCCTTATTTTTGTTTATTGCTTGTGTAGACTTTGTAATCTCTCTGCAATGAGCTGTTTTGCTTTCCTAACAAAAAACATGTTAGTTGATTAGCTATTCTGACCTTGGATAGTCCGGTTATCCTTGGTCTTGTGGCCAAAATAAAGTCCATGAAGGATCACTTTGTATACCTGTTCAGCCAATGAATGCTACTTGCAAAATGTTTTCACTTTAATTGTTTGTCTGTTGCAAAAAGTGCTACAAATTATTAGATATAGTATTTGTTTATGAACTGATATCAACTCGCATAGTAGTACATATAGTTCTTTTAATAATTCATTTATTCCTCTTAAATAAATTATAGCGATTTATAATCTTTTATGCACTGAACAAAGTGATGGGCTGTAATAACAGTCCTATTTTGACAGAGGAAATAGAAAAAAATACTCATTTAAATTTGCTGACTGAGGCCAAGCACTGATCCCAGAGGTCCAAGTTCTGCCATAGTCTGGAAGTAATACAAACAAGAAATAAAAGTAATTCACCAGCATAAAATGCATATGATTAATAACCTGTTCACCAAGTAATAATTGCCTAATGTCCATGAAATAAAACAGATGCATGTTACACATTACATGCAACATGCATATACACAGATGCATGTTATACATTACATGCAACATGCATATACACAGAGGCATGTTATACATTACATGCAACATGCATATACACAGATGCATGTTATACATTACATGCAACATGCATATACACACAGGTATGTTATACATTACATGCAACATGCATATGTACAGAGGCATGTTATACATTACATGCAACATGCATATACACAGAGGCATGTTATACATTGCATGCAACATGCATATACAGAGAGGCATGTTATACATTACATGCATATACACAGAGGCATGTTATACATTACATGCAACATGCATATACACAGAGGCATGTTATACATTACATGCATATACACAGAGGCATGTTATACATTACATGCAGCATGCATATACACACATGCATGTTATACATTACATGCAAAATGTATATACGCTCACTATGCCACCAAGCAATACTTGCCTAATGTACATGAAATAAAAAAGATCCATATTCGACATTACATGCACATACATTCACCAAGAAACATATTATACATTTTATATATATATATATATATATATATATATATATATATATATACACACACACACACACACACACACACACACACACACACATTATAAACTTCAAACAGGTATTCAGCAATAGTCTACAGCCTACAGCAGAAAATGTGCATTTTACAAATTTCTTTTAATGGAGTTTTTGAAGACAGGTAGGAAATTCGTTAGGCTGAGTATAAGATGTAAAGAGGAAGAATAAAGAACCTAATGAGAATTTTTTTTTTTTTTTGGGTGGGGATATAGACATGGAAGCAGATGTGAAGAGAAGTGGAGACATTACAGATGGTACTGTTTTGGGGATTTTTGTTTTCCAGTTTAGTAATTCTAAGTTAAAGGTGGAGATGTTCTTTAAAGCATTTCATATTAAAGCATTGATATTGAGCGTTTTTTACTAGGGTTTTTACGGCTTTCCTTTAATTATGGTCAATGAGTTATATCTCTGATAGATAGTGGCATGCATTAGCAGACATCAGGTTTTGGGATTACTGCTTTGTTTATTTTTATGAGGGGTATGGCTGGGGGAGGTGCATTATGCAGGTGAGACTTAAGGTTATATAGGTTTTGGGATTACTGCTTTGTTTATTTTTATGAGGGGTATGGCTGGAGGAGGTGCATTATGTAGGTGAGACTTAAGGTTAGATAGGTTTTGGGATTACTGCTTTGTTTATTTTTATGAGAGGTATGGCTGGAGGAGGTGCATTATGTAGGTGAGACTTAAGGTTAGATAGGTTTTGGGATTACTGCTTTGTTTATTTTTATGAGAGGTATGGCTGGAGGAGGTGCATTATGTAGGTGAGACCTAAGGTTATATACTCTTTCCCTAACTGTGAATCTGCCAGCAAGGTACATGAAGAAGTCAGGATTAAAATGTTCTAAAAGGAGGGACTGTAATAGTTCCATCTTTTGCTGGACTGCAAGCCATTTACTTTTATTTAGAACAATGGAAATAAATCAATATGTACTACTGGAAGTCGTTTGTAGACCAGTTAGATTCTGTTTAGGTGCTGTGGCTATAACTGGTAGTGTGTACTCTAGCTGGGCCTGCAGGTTTCCTTTGCCTGTAGCCTCTCTGGCAAGGGACAAAGCATGAGAAATTGTCCAAGTGTAATAGAGAAGCTTTTCATTTTTGTCTCTAGTTTGTTTAACATGTAGCTGGAGGGTTACAACTTTGGTCTAAACATATGCCCAGGTACTTGACTTCTGGAAAGTTCTGAAGATAGCCAAAGTTAACTTCTTGTAGGAGTACAGTCCTTAGATTGTGTTAGATAACAGCTGTAACAAAAAGCTCTAAAGTAATACCTTATGAACATATTGGTTGTTCATATTCAGTTAAATTCATATTGAAAACTTTTATTGCAATCAGTTATGGTGTTGCATGTGGCATTTTTGTTTTTCTTGGATTACAGTAATTCTATAAAGCTCACATCAGTTTTATGGGTGGACATTAACTCCTGAAGTATGTTTTCATACAGTTACATTATGAGAAACAAGATTCAACTGTTGTCTTCCACCTATTCAGAAATATTGTACTTTAAAATCAGCAAGGCCATCTGTACTCCCTGCATGTTTCCAACAAAATATCTGAAAATTAAAGTGCTCATACAATGCAGAGGTGTAATGCTACATAAAAGCAAGATTCGTTGCTTTATTTAGGATTAACAAGTCATTTGTACCTCTGTTTTTCTTGTTTTGCAACTGGATAAAGTTCTCAGAAAAGTCACTATGGCAGATTTTCGGTGGGTTTGTGTATATTTTTGAACAGCGGATAGTTTGGCAATCAGATAATGAGACTTCTTGTATTCCACCACCACCCTCTGTAGCATTTAAGGCCCCTCAGAATATATGAACAAGACTCATTAAGAACACTTACGGTTACAAGTATATGCTTCCAGAATGAATATTGCTCTGATAGCATGGGTAGGCAACCTTTTTCTAATCTCCATTCAAAGTGGATGTATTGAAAAAAATCTATAAATGAAGACTAGCCCACAGCATAAAGTTAAATGACTGCAGCTAACGGGAAATGTAATGAACCCTTCTCACACACAGACAGAGACTGCGTAATGGATGGAAAACCACACCAAAAGCAGTGATAGGAGTGAGAACAGCTATGAGTTACAAGCATCTCTTAGATAAAAACAAGGACATTTAGAAAATATGAGAGGATGTTTAGTGGTTTTGGCTGCCATCAGAGACAAGCGGACGGAGCTAAGAGGTCAGTGTCTGCCGACAAAATATGTGTGTGTAATTGAAGGGCTACTGCTAGGACTCACACAATTCTGGGCTCTTAAACAAAGCTTGCCTTGTTGCTCCAGCATGAATCATATACAGAATCAGTGACACCATGACACAAGGCCAGTCAGTGGACATTATTTTGTGCTGGGAGTCTGTGTTCAACAAAGATACTGTCTGTGGTTTCCTTCTATTACTGCCCTTCATAACACCTTTGTCACGCATTACAGACTCTGCCTTGTCAGTGATGGAAGGAATAATAATGTTTGCAACTAAAGTTCTCTCACAGACAATATGCAAATCCACCCCAATATACACCCCGATATCCCAGAATGCATACCGATTGTGGTGCATTTTATAGCCCTATGGACTAAGATGTCTGTTTAGAGGAAACTGAATACATATTTAATTGGTAGCTCAATATTCAGTCCAGTACATACAGTACGAAGAACTGACTGGGATTTGGTGAGACATTTGTCTAAGTTCCAATCACACGACAAAGTAAAGTATATTCAGAGCTATCATGTAACCTCTTAATTCAACAGCAAATAAACTTGTCACACTATTATATCTTATCATCCACCGCACTGTTTACCTGTTTTGTTTCTTAGGAAGCCCAAGTTCAACTAACTAGAAAAAAATATTCAGATATATTAGAAGAAATGTGCCGGCAGCATGTGAGTTCTGTTGGTGGACAGTGTCGGGGGGGGGGGTCACTGGTGGTGGCAACAAACACCCTACTAAATTAATGTTCTGAGTAGTGTTTGGGACATTACTACCTGAGCCTTGATTAGACCAAAGTCTAACCTTCCAGCTATATATTTAACAAACTAGAGGAAAAAAAACCCCTTATCTTTTGGGTTATGCACTGCGAATGAACTTCATTCTGTAGTCCTGGGTTTGATTCCCTCATTCACTATTTGCATACTGTGTAACCATGGCCTAGTCATTTCACTAAAGAATTCTTCTGAGTGGACCCTGAAAAGAGACAGTTGGCCCCATGGGTGTATCTCACAATTAATGAAGTAAACAGGTATCAGTGAAGCCAGCAGAAACTGTGTAGTTCAACAGCTAACTTATAGGTTGATATGATTTTTGCAGAAAATGTTTTCTGTATAGTAGTTTATAAATTAATGTAGAATTTATAAATAATTTGGAACAGTTTTCTCAAAGAATAGCTGAAGAGGTTCCCAAAGTATTATACTATGTGAGTATTTTCTACAACAGATTCTTCAGACTAGACTAGACTGCATGTAGCTAAAATAAATTCTTGTTTTGATTAAATGAGTGTATCCCCTGGCATTCATTGCCAAGTAAAAGCAATTAAGAGATATGTATGGAGTGCTGAAATTGGTCTCTAAAACTTTGCCTTCTGAAATGCAGTCACTTTCAACATTTGTTATTATTACTGCAATTAGCATTACTGTGTGTATGTGCTTACATAAGAATGTGGCATTTCTAACATCACAGTACACATGAGAACTGTAAATGCTGCTACCACCCACCTTTCATTCTTATCGAATTATAAATAATATGCTTTCCTCTGTCTTTCTAATATACTAGTAGTATAACGTGGCATCTGCTTTAATGAAAATACTGTGTACACACATGCCTGCATTTGTTGTGTGCACATAACATGCTTCATACAAGTGTGATTCCTTTACTTAGGGAAAGCTTTAGTCTAATCCTGAAACCAGACAGCACAATGCTTAGGGTGGGCCCAAGGGAGGGACGGAGCATGTTTTGTCTCACCCATTCTTGAGGCAGCCAGTTAAGGAACCACTTCTGTAAACCCACCCTGTCTGATGCAGATTAGATTGTTTTAAATTATTCCAACACAACCTTTTTAGGATCTGCACATGACCAGTTTTGCATAGAAGGAGCCCTCCTTTCTTCACATCTTTCATGAGGGGGTCTGTCTAAACACTTGTTTTACATAGAGGGCAGTCACTAAACCCTCTGGCCAATGTTATGTTTGTTCCCTAGTAAAGCTGCTTTCCCATTGGTTTATTCCACTTGTGCCATCTGATACTAGGTTGTGCTATCTGAGCCCAAGGGAATGACACTCCTTTTCCGAAGCAGGAGTAAATTACTGGGATGGATATTCAGACACGCTGCTCAGGCGTGTTCTTCCATATCCACATATAGCACAGAGTTGCTGTACCAGAGTGTAAAAATAACTGCTACGTATTTAAAAAATAAAGGCACTTAAGAGGAACAAACCTCTTTTCACAGGACAGTCCATATTTGAGTAATGTCCTGCAGGGAAAAAAAAAAACATGAGAAATGTCCTGAGATTTTAGGGCAAAAATATTTCCTAAATTTCCAGGAATAGTTGTGTACAAGTTTTAATTTGTATGTGAAATAGCTTAATATTATATGAATCAACAGAAACAGCTTAAATTCTACAAAGCTGATCTTTCATTTTTCAAAAACAATTGAAGTCCAGTCCTTTGCACTGGTTACAGGCATACTTTGTCCTGCAGAATCTCACATTTCCATAAAAATTGTCCCATTCTGGGCAGCTGAAAAGGTGGCAGCCCTTAGATAATAACTTGCAATATTTAGAAAAGAAAGCTGATGCTTGTATCAGACATTTGTATCCAGAAGAGAGGATAACCGTGTGGTTTGTTAGCAGGTAATCTCCAGCTCTGTCATGGAAATCATTGTTTTCTAGATGCCGGCTACAAAACACAAACTAAACAGCAGTCAGTGATTTCTCAGCTGCAAAGTCGCAGATAAGGTTTCAGTTTTGTGACCCTATTCAGCGTCATGGTGTTGTTTTATGCCTCCTGAGTGCTTCATGTTACATTACAATACACGTCACAGCTGACTAAGAAAAACAAAATAAAACTTTTTGCGACTGCAGTATTCAAAAAGACACCTGGATCCTGAAGTTCATGTGTTATATCTAGGCAGATTTGCAACGGAATGTCCAGAGTATTCTTTGTCTGTTTGTCATAAAATGTATGTTTTTTTTTGCAAATCCTTAAAAATTTAAGTCACTAAATAATGACAGGCATTTGAGTTTTAGGCTTTCATATCTTTCAGAAAATGCATACTACTTACTGCAAAACCTCTTATTCTACCCTTTTTCTAGGTTTACAAGAAGAATAATTATATTATGTCCCTGACTTTGACCCTTTGACTCCCCATTGCATTTGTCTGTCTCCACATTTCTTGCAGTAAGAGGTTGAGAGCTATGACTAGACCAGTTAAGTCATTTATAGCCTAGTCACTGCAATTCCACTGGTAAACCCTAATAATTTCTCCATCTGTTCATAAGAAATGAGGGCGGGGCTAGGCCTGGGACAAGTTTGCAGTTTCTCATTCAATTGTGTAAGTTGAATTTGAAAATCGTGATGGGACAGGCTTTGTTTTACAAAAATGCAGGTGTTTGTTCTAGAGGTGGGGGAGTTCTTTAGTAGATACATGGCAACAAGTCCTGTGTTGCAGTGCAGATTTTGGTCCCTTGGTCTTGTATTTGCATTACTTCCAACGTTTGTACATGTACTGTAGTTCCAGCAGGACTGGGTCACTTACAGCTTTGCAGGCCAGGCATAGATCACTATACCGGAGGTTGTAGAATACAGAGAAGAGAAACATGGTCTTTAGATGCTTTGGGTAAATTAAAGAGCTCATACCCATGGCTTTTTATGAGGAGACAGTAGATTTTTTTGTTAGTTTAGCTGCTTGGACAGGTATATACTAAAAAGCACATTGCATTTAGGTACAGGCCTGATGATGGATGAGTAGTCAGAAATTTTGACCTATTTTTACTGAGAAAAGACACCCAGAGTAATTAGCTGGGTGCAATAGAAGACTTCCGTGATGACAGCAGATACGAGTTGGCAAAAAGAGAGTTCAGTATCCATGAACATGCCTAGGTCTCTAATGACAGAGTCTGTTTTAAGAGGGGTGTAATTTATGAAGTAGGTGGTTTATGAGAAGTTCAGTGCTTTCCAAACAGTATGTTGGTATATTTTTGAGGTTCAGCTGTAAACCATAATTCTAAAACCATGAGTTTGTCTGACTTAGGCCCTGCCAAAGGAAAACTGCCGATGACTCTAAGCTTGCAGTCATCCATGTACTAGGTCAACCAAAGTTCTTTCTTGTCAGATTTAACATCTGACAAGTCTCTTGGAATATAGTGTGCTACCAACTCGAATTGAGTGGGTTCTATCAGTGAGCCTGCTGACAATCCAGTGGGGTACACAACAATATTTATTGAGTTTGACAAGTTTGTCAATGATGCCAGAGTGGGGTACAGTATCAAAAGTCTTAGCTAAATTAAGATAAGCTTTGTGCATGGAGATATTCTCATTTATTGCTTTTGTGATTCTTTCATAGAAGTCAGCTACGTTTAATAGATGTGATCTACTATTTAGAAAGCCAAACTAGTTTAGGGGTGTAGATTGTAGGTTCCCTATGTCTCTGTTTATGCGGTACATAATGATACATTTCACCACCTTGCAAATGATGGTGGGGAGACTGATAGGTATGGAGGGGAACTACTACAGATGCTATCCAAGCTTCTGGTATTTATCCAGTAGCTGTCAGTGAATGGTCGAAGCAGAATGCCTGACGGGAGGTACTTTATATGGATTCATGTCAAGTCATCAAAGGTAATTTCAGAGAACGGCAAAAAAAATTAAAAAAAAAAATGTTCACCGAAAACACCATCGATGAACAAATCAACAATTTTGTTTTTGAGAGGCAAGCCCCCCTGCAACCCCCCCATGTGGGGGGAGGTTCTCCATATCCCTGGACTTATATATATATATATATATATATATATATATATATATATATATATATATATATATGTATATATATATATATACCAACTCCAAGGTCACATAACAGTGGAGAAAAAAGCAAACTCTATTGTTGATGAAAATAATTTCTGCAAACAGCACTCAAACTTTTTGCAGTCACCAAAATTACGTTTGATGACACAACATGGCTCCCATTTATTACTGACCTGGAAACAGCGTAATACGTTGGATGGTCCCATAGAGCTGGTGCGTTTGGTCATTTGGGGGGGGGGCTTTTAGTATATATTCAGAGGTGAGTATGTTGGGGAATATGGACTGGATTTTTGTTATGAGAAATACAGAGGTTACAGGGAAGAGAAGCTGGAGATGAATTTATCTACGAGGATGGTAGACATATCTTCAGGGTGCACTTATAGTAATTATTTTTGAAGCTCTTTACATAACTAAAAAAAACACTGTTCAGTTGTCCTTTGCAGATATAATATTTATTTTTTTAATTTATACTTTTATCTTGCTATTAACTCTGTAAGATTTGACGTTGCTCCTCAGTTATTTGTTAACCCTTTTAAGGCTGATTTTAGCATTCTGAAAATTTGTGCTTTCCTTTAGGGCTATGACCATTTTCCATTTTTGTAGACTTTATTAATGGTTGAGTTCCACCACAGTGGTTTGTTTCTAAACATGGTAATGCATTTGTGGTGAATAGGAACATGTGCCTCTAGGCAATAGTGCAGATGGGAGTAAAACTTTGGTTCTATATGGCACACTTGCTATAGGGTCATTAAATTGTTAGGAACTGTTCATCTATCTCGACTTATGAATGAACACAAGAATATTAGCCTTGGAGAAGTCTCTAGAAGCAGCTGGGTTGGACACTGACCTTAACTGGAGTCATATGGAGCCTTGGAGAAGTCTCTAGAAGTAGCTGGGTTGGACACCGACCTTAACTGGAGTCATATGGAGCCTTGGAGAAGTCTCTAGAAGCAGCTGGGTTGGACACCACCCTTAACTGGAGTCATATGGAGCCTTGGAGAAGTCTCTAGAAGCAGCTGGGTTGGACACCACCCTTAACTGGAGTCATATGGAGCCTTGGAGAAGTCTCTAGAAGCAGCTGGGTTGGACACTGACCTTAACTGGAGTCATATGGAGCTTTGGAGAAGTCTCTAGAAGTAGCTGGGTTGGACACCGACCTTAACTGGAGTCACGGAGAATAATACAACTTGGTGATATAATTTGACTAGTAAGGGTTTAGCAATGGGTGGGGAGCAGGCAGGCATTACATTGGCAAAGACAAAATTGAGTATGTTGGTGCCATTAGTTGAGGAGGGCATTATTTGAGTGAGAGAGTTTGCATCTTTAAACCTAGGGAAGTACTGAATATTTATTAGTAGAGGTATGTAAGTGCCATTGTATGGAGACTTAAAGTCCTGAAGAATGATGGTGTTGGGTCAACAGAAAGGGCCTCTATTTTATTAAGAGATCTTTCGTAATGGATCGGTGTCATGGGCAGGGTTCTATAGCTGACCAGCATGTGATATGAGGTCTTGTTTATAGATACTAGGATACAGAGGAAAAAATGCAATAAAATTCCACACACAAAGCAGTTTAATCTCCTAGTGCCTTGAATGTAGAGCCTTCCAGAGAGGATAAAAATTACAGGCACATACAATGCATAAAGTAATATCAATAGCACATAAATTAACTAATTAAAAAAATCTTCCAATTAAAAGTTTGATTAAAACCATTACATACTAATGCATAAAATGTATGTATACTAATACTTCCCCTGTATTGTAACCTTCTCTATATAAACAAATTAATTCCCAGCATTAGAAGACACATGTTCTAAAACAATAACTTTTAGATATTTCATGTTTATGACACTATTATAATGAACTGTTAAAGGGCTTTCTTTAATATTATTATGAATATTCCTTAGATGCACCTTGATTCAAATTGAAAAGGCTCGTTTATTCTCACTTATATAAATAAATGACAAGGGCACACAATGGCATAAACTGCAGCAGCAGTATTACTACTAAATTTCCCCATAATATCAACTTATAAATAATTAATTTTGACAAATTTCCAACAAATTAAGGGCAAATAGTGCAATCATCACAGGAAAAGGTAGCTCCGTGGTCTATATTCCTATGGATCTATTCCACTGGAAGTTTGAAATCTGTAACTTTTAAGTAATCTGCAATGCTCTTAACTCTATAAAATGAAAACAAAGGGGCTTTCCACAGAACAGAAGGCCAGATTCATTAACGCCTACACTAAGTGTACATGATCTGTATTCAAAAACATCATTACCAAATGTTTTGTGCTTTTTAGTCACTCAGAAAGACTACACTAAGTGTACATGTAGTGTCTGCACTTCGTGATAACCTTTATGCATCACCCTCAGTACCTAAGGCTGCAAGAATTACAGTAGGAAAACTAAAGTTAGGATGAAGAAGGTATGAATTACAGTAGGAAACTAAAGTTAGGATGAAGAAAGTGTGAATTACAGTAGGAAAACTAAAGTTAGGATGAAGAAGGTGTGAATTACAGTAGGAAAACTAAAGTTAGGATGAAGAAGGTGTGAATTACAGTAGGAAAACTAAAGTTAGGATGAAGAAGGTGTGAATTACAGTAGGAAAACTAAAGTTAGGATGAAGAAGGTGTGAATTACAGTTGTTTTGTCTGTTCACTCAGAACAGTGTACACTTAGTGTAGGCATTAATGAATCCCGGGAGTATGTTAGTCACGATCCATTAAGAAAATATTCCAGTTCTTTTTTATAATGGATACAATGTCAATAGATAAATTATGCTGTAAGACACAAATACTTTGTCTTTTGTCATGAGACATTATTTGTCCTCCACTGATTATTACAAACAGCACAAGGTTTAGCATCAGACGCTAACAACACATCCTTAGATATTCCATCAGCTTCACAGTATGCTGAAAAGACAGCACCTTTACTGTAGCCCCTGCCTGTAAACATATTTATCGACTCATGAGATGCAGCAAAATATAAACATATTTATCAACTTATCAGACTCAGACAAACAAATCTGATCTATCAGTGCCTAACCTCCTAACCCTAAGGAATTCTTCCTTGGAAAGTGAAGAAATGGGATATTCTGGATGGCAGCTAGAGCAAGCCAAGTAATCCAATGTACTACCAGGTTTTTTATATATTTTAATACTTATAAAATCTCCTGACTTTCCTTTCAAGGTGGTATCTAAATAGTTAATCTCAAATGGATGGCTGTTGTAAGTAAAATCAAAACCAAAATTATTCCCTTTAAGTTCATTAATAAATTTTAAAATGCATGAATAATCCTCCTTAAAAGTAATCAACAAAACTATTCCCTTTAAGTTCATTAATGCATTTTAAAATGCATGAATAATCCCCCTTAAAATAATCAACAAAACTATTCCCTTTAAGTTCATTAATACATTTTAAAATGCATGAATAATCCCCTTATAAATAAACACCAAATCATCAATGAAATGAAAATAGTGTAAAACGTGGTGTAAAAACAGAAGGACAATAAATACATTCCTTCTCAAACAAACCTATAAATAAACAGCATAACCGGGGGTAAAAGAAACACCCATAGCAGTGTCTTTAAGTTGTCTAAAAATCTCCATATCAAACAGAAAAAAAAATTAGAAAAATAAAGCTGAATTAAATATAATGTCCAAGGCGTATTGTCTATATGATAAATAATGGCTTCTATCTGCACCAAACGTATATTCTTTACTAGTGTACAAACTGAGCACATCCAAAGTTAACCAATATATGGCTTTTCCCCCTCTTCAAATTAGTTAATGCTAAATGTGTAATGTCTCTAATATAAGATGGTAACTTTTGAACAACTCTATCTAAACTCAGACTAATAACTTTTCCCAAATTGTACAAAACTGTGCCATGACTAGATAATTGGGTGGATTAGACAAATTCTTATTGATTTTAGGTGAACAATAAAAATGATTCAAACTTATCTGATCCTTGAAAAGCTTTTTTCAGCATCAACCTAGGTAAAATATTCCACGGCAGGGCTAGCCACCCGGCGGTGTAAACTTTGGCTCTAGATAATTGCAACTGTTGAAGTGACACCCTGACCCCATATACAAAAATGGGAAAAGGGTTGTCGATGGATGGATGGAATCTGGGTAAAGTATCCACGGATTACTATCCATAACAACAGTTCTCTTTTCCTTATCAGACTGTTTAATAACTAACTTGGAAAATTTACCAAGATTATTCAAAGCTAGCCACTGATGTTTTCTAAGATTGTAACTAATAAAATGTCTATTAGCACAAAAGGAAGAAATTAAGCTAACAACCTCATCATTAACTGATGCAGAAAAAAGCTTTTATACAATCAGTGAGATAAGGGAGAATAAAATTACTAGCACCAGGAATCGTACTGGCATCAAACAAAGAATATGCATTTTCAACAAAACTTTCATTGGAAGAAGAAAAAGAATCTGAGCTTCAGTCATCACATAGCTCAGAACTATTGTTATCAATTGTGCCTATGCAAAAAATAATACAAGAGACGTAACAGTCAGTCCAGCTTCCATATAACTGAGGCACAACTGTAGGCATAAATTTCAGCCCCGTATTTAAAACTGTTAGTTCATCCACAGAAAGAGGCACAGCAGGATAATTCACTACCAGATTAATATTATCAGCTGTCAATTCCGAGACAAGTTGTTGAAATTCAGGAACAGAAGGTAATTTAATGTCAGCATCTAATTCAGGAGGAAAGGAAATCTTTTTACCTTCATTTTTTTTTCTTATTCTGGAGAAAGTAACTTCCACAATGGTTTTACTGTTCATATCCCCTTTTATGACCAAGCAGATAAAATAGTTATTACCTCACAGGCAATCATATATTTATATAAATGAAAACAAACCACATTGACACAATCTTAGTTGCAAGCATTTTACATCACTACCCAATCTTTCTCACAAACATTACATAGCTCACTTAAGTCCTGTCGCCTTTTAGACCTCATTCCTCCTTTGTATGTACTATTCTCACAATTCCCGTATTTTTCCTAAGTACTTTGCTCCTACCTTTTTCTAAATATCTCAAGTCCAGTTATTTTCTCTCTGTTACTATATTCACTATTTCCAGTATACTTGGTATATTACTATTCTGTTACTATATTCACTACTTCCAGTATACTTGGTATATTACTATTCTGTTACTATATTCACTACTTCCAGTATACTTGGTATATTACTATTCTGTTACTATATTCACTACTTCCAGTATACTTGCTGTATTACTATTCTGTTACTATATTTACTACTTCCAGTATACTTGCTGTATTACTGTTCTGTTACTATATTCACTATGTCCAGTATACTTGGTGCATTACTATTCTGTTACTATATTCACTACTTCCAGTATACTTGGTGTATTACTATTCTGTTACTATATTTACTACTTCCAGTATACTTGCTGTATTACTATTCTGTTACTATATTCATTATTTCCAGTATACTTGGTGTATTACTATTCTGTTACCATATTCACAACTTCCAATACACTTGGTGTATTACTATTCTGTTACTATAGTCACTACTTCCAGTATGCTTGCTGTATTACTATTCTATTACTATATTCACTATTTCCAGTATACTTGGTGTATTACTATTCTGTTACTATATTCACTACTTCCAGTATACTTGGTGTATTACTATTCTGTTACTATATTTACTATTTCCAGTATACTTGGTGTATTACTATTCTGTTACTATAGTCACTACTTCCAGTATACTTGCTGCATTACTGTTCTGTTACTATATTCACTATTTCTAGTATACTTGGTGTATTACTATTCTGTTACTATATTCACTACTTCCAGTATACTTGGTGTATTACTATTCTGTTACTATATTTACTACTTCCAGTATACTTGCTGTATTACTATTCTGTTACTATATTCATTATTTCCAGTATACTTGGTGTATTACTATTCTGTTACCATATTCACAACTTCCAATACACTTGGTGTATTACTATTCTGTTACTATATTCACTACTTTCAGTATACTTGCTGTATTACTATTCTGTTACTATATTCACTACTTCCAGTATGTTGTTGTTTATCTTTTCGGCTTTTCCCGGTTAGGGGTCGCCAAAGCGGAACTCCGGTCCGCTAATGATTGGCAGTCAATTTTTATGATGCCGAGTTGCCAGCCCGACGCCCAACCTTCAGCGAAGGCACGCCCATTCACGCATGTCTTTCGGAGGCCACTCGACCATGGGGAGGACATGCACACTCCACACAGAAGGCACTCCCCGCACACTAGTTGATAATTGAATGGGAGAACCTCTTGCTGTGAGGCAACAACACAACCGCTGTACCACCGCAGCAATCACTACTTCAAGTATACTTGCTGTATTACTATTCTGTTACTATATTCACTATTGCCAGTATACTTGTTGTATTACTATTCTGTTACTATATTCACATCTTCCAATATACTTGGTGTATTACTATTCTGTTACTATATTCACTACTTCTAGTATACTTGGTGTATTACTATTCTGTTACTATATTCACTACTTCCAGTATACTTGGTGTATTACTATTCTGTTACTATAGTCACTACTTCCAGTATACTTGCTGTATTACTATTCTGTTACTATATTCACTATTTCCAGTATACTTGCTGTATTACTATTCTGTTACTATATTCACTATTTCCAGTATACTTGCTGTATTACTATTCTGTTACTATATTCACTACTTCCAGTATACTTGGTGTATTACTATTCTGTTACTACAGTCACTACTTCCAGTATACTTGCTGTATTGCTATTCTGTTACTATATTCACTATTTCCAGTATACTTGCTGTATTACTATTCTGTTACTATATTCACATCTTCCAATATACTTGTTGTATTACTATTCTGTTACTATATTCACATCTTCCAATACACTTGGTGTACTACTATTCCAATGCAGTTATTCATTGCTCTTCATAGGAGAACTATCATTATGATCATAATATCCTTTGAGGTTGATGTACTAGTAGCATCTGGGGCATTAAGAGCTGAATTCCATGAAGAAGAGAATGAACTGAAAGTATCCAATGTGCTCACACCGGGATTTTGTCCACCTGATCTCCTATTCTGGTGCTTATTGGTTGATTGTTCTCGTTTCTAAAGGAATGCCTGATTACACCCATAATCTTGGTTGTCTATCTCCAGCTTTTTTCCTTATGTTCCACCAAATCATTCTCAAATTTCTTTATTTTGCCTTGTAAGTTTTGCATTCTTGTTTAAAAATGAACTATGTCCTTGTTTCTCCTTCAACTGTGACTGTAAGTCTTAAATCTTGGTAGTAATTAAATGCTGCTTTATGGTATTCTAGAACATATTTGTTAGCAGAGGTGTAGAAGAGTCAGTTTATGGAGACATAGTTAAAGTCCTCTAGAATGACAATGTTAGGGCAACAGAGAGGGCCTCTAATTTATTGAGATATCTTTCATAATGTATGGATATCGTAGATAAGGATCTATAAATGGCCAGCATGTGATATGAGGTCTTGTTAACAGATAATAAGATACAGAGGAGTTCAGGGTCATTATCTTGGTTGATTAAATAGAAGTGATGGCTTTTCGGACAAAGACAAACACACCACTACCAGCATTACTACTATTTTCACTTGCAGGCCTAAATGAGTGATAGTCAATAAAACCAGGTAAAGAAGCAGTTTTGTTACTGTAGTGGAACAAGGTTTCAGTAACAACAGAAATATCCACATTTTCTTGAAACAGAAAATCCTCGAGGGAGGCAGCTTTCTCATTTAGGCTCCTAGAGCCGGGCAATGCTGCACTGATATTTGCCAGATTCTGGTTTGTATTTGCATGGAAGGCAACCTGAGTAGATGAACATTGCCTGAAAAAGGCAGCATGTAAGTAGAGAAACTCTTAGCCAGTCTGCTGAAGCACTGATGAGGTAGGTGCAGGCCATCCTTGCTGAAACAGGTGGGACTCGCTTCCATTTTACTCCAGGCTAATGTACAATGGTCCTCCTCAGAATGACACCAGTGATTAAGCCAGTATTTATTAATGCTATCATCTTTTGTTTGTATTGTGACATCATTCTTAGTGATGCTAGAATACCACTAAAGACAAGTTATCTTCCAGCTTTAAAGACATACTTAGAGAACGCCATCATAGCTTCCTCATATGGGTTCCCATCACAAGTCATTCACACCCACACAAAGATTGAAATTTTCCTACCTAGGGGTGTAGGGACTTTATTACCCTGGTGGTATGGCAAATTCTAGCACCTGAGAGGCAGTTGACTGTTACCATGTATTTGCTTAGCCTTGGAAGAGGTACAGCAGTGTGCCACACTATTGCATCACCTATGGTGAGACAATTGCTCTTGTTGCTTGTAGACCCTGGCCAATCTAGTCTGATGAATCTTGGCAATGCTCATGGCATCAAATAGACAGTAGTGGTTACTGAGGTTTGGTTTAGATACAGGCACGTTGTTGTTTTGGAAGTGATTTTCATAGTACCCCAGCATAGGGAGGTTTTATGTTTGTTTTACAGTATATAGGCATTGTATAAATATTGATACTGAGGTTTGCCTCAAGATGAATTGGATGGTGCAGTGTTGCAGCGGTAGCATTGTCAACTCACAGGAAGAGGCTCTCCGGTTCAATTCTCAGCTGGGGTGCCTTCTGTGCGGAGTCTGCATGTCTTCCCTGCATTCATGTGGGTTTCCTCCAGATGCTCCGGTTTCCTCCCACGTTACAAAGACATGCGTCTGGAGTGTTACTCCCCGGGCCTCCACTGAAAATTGGCTTCGTTCCAAGTCAGACTTTCTTGGTTAACAAATGTTAAATAAATAAATAAGATGTAATAGATATCTGAATCTCTCTACTTTCTAAAAATGCAGTTTTCTCAACTATTTATTTACATTTCTGCAAGAACTTTGCATTGATCGTGTAACACATATTTAGGAAATAAACAGGTAAGAGTCACTGACACATTTAATGAGGATACCCAAATTTAGTATTTTTCACTGCTTGCATTATAAGTAAATGGAATTGTGATCTGACAGGTAATACAAGGGAGAATTAATTTAATCAGCTACATCCTCTCATTCTGAACAAAAAGTAGCTTACCAAAAAAACAAGATTATGTCAGGATGTCTTCCCCCATTCAAGGTTAAAAAAAGTAAATTTTTAATAAGTAGTTATTGTGAAGATGTGAGGTATTGCCAGCTATGCCAGGAGAACTAGGACAATGGATGTGTGATATATACCAGCAGAGATTGCTGGAAGTTTGTAAAGAATTACATGGCATTTGTATGTCAAACTGATTTGTATAGATGCTTCTGTTGAAAATGGATTTGTAAAGTTGCTTGTGTTAGAAATGTACCAACAGTGGGTCCTGACTGTATTGCAACTGAATTAAATCTATATAGGCTAACAGATGATACTGGAAGAGAAGAGGTCAAGCTCAAGTCTAGCTAACTTTGGAAAATAGTAAGTAATTAAATTACTGGACCTAGGCCATAAAGATTTTATCTTACAGTTTTCAATGAAGCCAGAGATGCAATGTCTGTAAGAAGTATGGTTAATTAGTGTCTGTAGGAAGAAGGGAAGAGTTTTATGATTTTATGACTTTCAGGAGCTGCAGCAGATCTTAGCAAGGCTCTCTATGCCTGTATTATTGACACATAAGTGCTAAATCCTGGCACTTTTTAGCAAAGGGGAGGTTGCATGGGAACCAGGAGTCAGATGATCAGATCTATGTGATGTCATTCTGTAATCTAGGACAAAAATAATGTTTAATACTACTTGAGACTGAAGTCTCATGGCACTTGGTTTTGGAAACCTGACAAAGAAGGATCACTCAGCTACTTCATCTTGCCTTGCGCTAGTAAGTGACCAGGGAATAGTAACTCTTGACACCTATCAGGAAAATATAGTGAGATTAGCTAAGTACTGTTTTTCTGTATCTGTGTGAATCTATTTCAATGTGTTATTTTAATATATCCTGTGGTTGAAACTCTGGCATTTATTGTAAATAGATATTTAGTATTTCCATGTTCTTTTATTATTTATTATTAAATGTATTTAAAATTCTCATTGTGGCTGGTCCTTTAGAGAATATTTTAACCTTGGAGAGTACTCATATTTATTTGGTGACTCTGTGGCCACTCCTGAAAGCCTTACTGCATTGGTCAAACTACCGTTCATATTAATATTAATTTCAGTCAGTATAATTGGGTACCCTTGTAGTAGCCTTAGAGTAGCTGGCATGGGAGTGTCTGGTAGCAGTAACTACCTTATAGTCTGGGCAGACGGGGGTGTAGCTAGTAATCCCAGGTGTGTGTGTGTGTGTGTGTGTGTGTGTGTGTGTGTGTGTGTGTGTGTGTGTGTCCTTATCAAATCTCAAAGAGTGTGTGTCAGCTACTTGGAGCAGGGGCACAAAGCACTGATTTCACAGAGAGAGTGGTGGAGGACCTGGCTTGGACACTTGACTGAGGTCTTAACTTTGCGCAGCTGTGCCAGTGGGGAGCATTTCTGGGGACCTGGGGAGAGACAGTGAGAGAAACACAGACCCTGGGCTGAGTGTGTTCACTGTGTGTTCTTAAGGGAAATTGAGCTTGATGCAGAGAGCTGCATTTGGAAATACTGGGTGTATCCATTTTTATTTCAAGTGAACATCCCTCTCCAGTATTAATGGTGAGGATTCAGGCTCCTTGAGGGGACTTCACATATTGGTGGCAGTGGTGGAATATTAATTGAACTTCTGCGGCCTGTAAGCAGTTGTCACTAAAGGTGTGTCCCCTCAGCTTCCACAAGGTAAACATTCAGAGTTTCATTTCACAGCAGTTGTATTTATTTATTTATTTATTTATTTATTTTTGTTAGTTTAATTTAGTCAGGGAAAGGCAACGATGTCAGCAGAGGATTATGGCAAGCTGACAAAGAACCAGTGGGCCAAGGTGTGTGAAGCCAAAGGACTGGTGCTTGCCAACCTGACTAAAAAAGAAATCATTTCAGCCCTAGTCACAGCTCAGAGCAGCAACAAGCAAGATAATCCATCTGGTGATGGGAATTTGCAGCCCTCAGAAACAGGACAGTTCACCTTTTCCTCAGAGGACTTAAAACCCACCTGGAGTTAAAGACACTTGAACTGGGAGCCAGACATTGGGAATTAGAATCAGCAGAGATGCTGCAACATTTGGAGGCCAAAGAAAATGAGAATCAACGTCAACATGAGAGGGAGATGCTGACTCTTCAACAGGGTCATGGAGGTCATGGGGAAGGGAATAACCGAACCTCAGAGGCAATCAAAGTCGGTGCATTTCTTCCACAATTTACAGAGGGGGATACTTTTCATATTTTTATTCATACATTTGAAAGGGTATGCAAGTACTATAATGTTGACCAAGGGCTCTGGGTACGGTTCCTGACCCCCTCACTCCATGGTAAAGCTGCAACGCTGTTTTTAAACTGTCTCGCATTGATTGTTTAAACTATGAAAAAGTAAAAAATTTTTACTTGAATGTTTTAAGTTAACACCTGAAGCTTACCGAAAAAAGTTTTGTGAGCATAGATGCAAGGCAGATGAAAGTGTGTGTGATTATATTACTGAGCTAAACACTTATTTTCATAGATGGGTGAGTGGGTGTCAGGTCACCACTTTTGAAGGGCTGGCAGACCTTTTGATGAGGGAACAAGCCCTTAGCACTTTGCCTGAGGACATGAGAATCTGGTTGGCAGACCGAGAATGTAACTCTACAGATGAGCTAGGGAAAGAAGGGATCTCCACTTAGCAAGGAGGGCATCACTGCACAGGAAAGGGATACCCAGTACTGTGCCTGGATATGAGGGAACCCATGGTGGGCAGCCTAAACCACCCCAATAGAGTCCACCAGTAACAGGAGAAGCCACTAGTTCTGATACACAGCCAGGATCAAGGGTTAAGTGTTTTAAATGTAACCAGTGGGGCCATGTATCATATAGATGTCCATGGAGGCAAGGTGGGGAACAAAAGGTGGTGGAGCCAGCAGATGGGAATAACAATATGCCAGTGTTAAGTTTTCTGGAGACAATGGAGGTACCAAACTATCTCCAGAGTTTATATCTGATCTTAGTGGATGGAAAACAGACCACTCCAAAGAGAGACACAGCCTCTGACATAACCATTGTGAATGAAGCCTGCAGTGGTTAAAGAGGAGCAGTACTTGCTTGGGCACTCCACTCCAGTCAGAGCTTTAGGAGGGACCCCATTTCAAATGCCTTTGGCCAGGGTTCACCTTGACTAGAAGGGTGGAAAATGAAGCAAGCAAGTTGGTGTGTTTGAGGATATCGATGTCCCTGCAGATGTCTTGATAGAGAGTGTTTGGTATATTCTCAGTATTGAGCAGAGCATTCATCTGGTGCATTTGGACAGTTATTTTGGGTAGCATTTGAGGATATCCCTGCAGATGTGATAGGGAATGATTTTGATAACGCAGTACCTTTTGTGCATGTAGTTACACGTGGGCAGGCTTGGAGACAGGCATGTTGGTCTGGTAGCCTGGGGGGGAGACCCAAACAGACCTCACACCTGAAGCCAGGGCTGGTGAGATGGCTAATTCAGGGAGGGAGCTACCATGTAGCAGTGAGCCTGAAGGTGAGCTACAGCTACTGGTAGGTACTGATGTTCCCTTGAACAGAGTGACTGCAAGGGCAGAAGTGAGTGTTAGTACCCAGTCTGACAGTGAGGCACCGCTGTCAGAGGATACCAGACTTCCTGTGGAAGGGGAGCTGGAATATGTCGCAAAGGTACAGTTGAGATAGGCTCAGCTCTAGGCCCCAACGCTAAGAGGCTTGAGGGAGGTAGCTAGGGAGGTGCCTGATTCTCAAGGAAAAAGGGAGTCTGTATACTGAAACAAAGGGTTACTGCATAGAGAGTGGACCCCTGAGGGAGGGCTAGAGGGTGAGGTAATACAGCAGTTGATAGTGCCTAGAGCCTACCATCTGGCACTTCTGGCCATAGCCCATGACATTCCTTTTGCAGGTCATATGGGCATAAAGTGTACCAAGAGATGTATTATGCAGAACTTTTATTGGCCTAGAATTGCAAGGGATGTAATAGGGTACTGCAGGACTTGTGAGCAGTGGAAAAAAGTAGGCAAGGCAGGGGACAAGGTCAAGGCTCCTTTGATGACTTTGCCTGTGATTGAGGTGTCATTTCAGTGGGTAGCAATGGATATTTTGGGGCCCCTGAGTGCCCCAAGTTCCACAGGGAAGAAGTATATCTTGGTGGTAGTAGATTATGCTACTAGATACCTTGAGGTGGTGGCTCTATTCTCCATCAAGGCAGAGAAGGTGGCAAATGCTTTGTTAGAGATTTTCAGCAGGGTAGGTTTCCCGAGAGAAATACTGACAGAAGTGCCATTTTCATATCAGACCTGCTGACTTGTCTGTGGAAGCGCTGTGGGTTGAAGTACCTAAAAACACCCCATGCCATCCTCAGACTAAAGGTCTTGTGGACAGTTTAAATTCTACACTAAGGGCCATGCTACAGGCATTTAGGAGAGAGAGGGACAAATATTTGCCCCATCTGCTCTTTGCATACAGACAGGTACCCCAGAAATCCACTGGCTTTTCACTGCTTAAGTTGCTGCATAGACACAGAGTGAGGGGCCTTTAGACTCATAATGAGTTGGAAAATGTGTCTGAATCCCATAAGGGGTCTGTTGTGGCATGTGTCCTAATCCTTAGGACAAGGCTTAGGGAGCTCATGGGCTTGGCCCAGGAGAACTTGTCAGGAGTCCAGCAGCAGAAAAAAGTCTGGTATGACAGGAATGTTCAAGCCCGAGAGTATGCTATGGGACAGCAGGTAATGGTTCTCACTCCTGTCAGACACAATAAGCTGCAGGCAGCTTGGGAGGGATCCTTCAAAGTGGTAAGGAAGGTCAGTGATGTTAACTACATGGTAAAACTGCTAGGCAGGAGGCAGGGGCACAATAATCCTTGTTTTCCCGCTTCTCCTCGACTAGTTTAGACCAGTTTACAGGCTTTGCTGTATTCTGGGCTGTGGTGTAGTTCCTGTGTTGTCCATTACCTTACTTGGATAAGAAGGAAGTTTCTTTGCTCACCAGTGGGAGTGGGGAGCCTTGAGCAGCCTATCTGTCCCTGAAGGAGTGACCTCAGCACAAGAGCTGTAGTAATTGGTTGTTTTGGACCATTTCTAGCTCTTTTGAAGTTCCCTGTTTAAAATCCACCTCAGAGCGTTTTTTTCTGGCTATACTACTCAGAGACAGCTCCACATGGTCCTGCAGAGTGGTCCTAGCTACAGAGAACTGAGAAAAGCGACTACTTTCCAGATTTAAATATTTTTTTCTTTTTTTTACTTGGAATACCTTCTCTTGCTTATTTTAAACAAGCTTATACTGTTTTTTAACTGTTTGCTGCATTATATAGTATCTGCACTTTAAATTTTACCTGGTCGAAAATTGATCGAAAATCTGTTGTTTGTTTGTTTAATTTAACTGTTGAGGCTGCCCACTAAAGTGTGCTAGCCTGTGTAACTGATTTATTGCTGCCTTCTGTATTTCTGGGTGTTTTCTATCTAAAAACAAAAAAAGTCCTTGTTTTCCCGCCTCTCCTCGAGTAGTTTAGACCAGTTTACAGGCTTTGCTGTATTCTGGGTTGTGGTGTAGTTCCTGTGTTGTCCATTACCTTACTTGGATAAGAAGGAAGTTTCTTTGCTCACCAGTGGGAGTGGGGAGCCTTGAGCAGCCTATCTGTCCCTGAAGGAGTGACCTCAGCACAAGAGCTGTAGTAATTGGTTGTTTTGGACCATTTCTAGCTCTTTTGAAGTTCCCTGTTTAAAATCCGCCTCAGAGCGTTTTTTTCTGGCTATACTACTCAGAGACAGCTCCACGTGGTCCTGCAGAGTGGTCCTAGCTACAGAGAACTGAGAAAAGCGACTACTTTCCAGATTTAAGTATTCTTTTCTGTTTTTTTACTTGGAATACCTTCTCTTGCTTATTTTAAACAAGGTTATACTGTTTTTTTAACTGTTTGCTGTATTATATAGTGTCTGCACTTAAAATTTTACCTGGTCGAAAATTGATCGAAAATCTATTGTTTGTTTAATTTGACTGTTGAGGCTGCCCACTAAAGTGTGCTAGCCTGTGTAACTGATTTCTTGCTGCCTTCTGTATTTCTGGGTGTTTTCTATCTAAAAACAAAAAAAACAAAAAAATAATCCTTGTTTTCCCGCCTCTCCTCGACTAGTTTAGACCAGTTTACAGGCTTTGCTGTATTCTGGGCTGTGGTGTAGTTCCTGTGTTGTCCATTATCTTACTTGGATAAGAAGGAAGTTTCTTTGCTCACCAGTGGGAGTGGGGAGCCTTGAGCAGCCTATCTGTCCCTGAAGGAGTGACCCCAGCACAAGAGCTGTAGTAACTGGTTGTTTTGGACCATTTCTAGCTCTTTTGAAGTTTCCTGTTTAAAATCCGCATTTGCGCGGCTTTGTGCGATTGTGCGCATAGCGCAGTGCCGGTTAAACAGGGTTAAACTTTTTCTGGCTCCGCCAAGTCTGCTCTTCAAATTTTCCCTTAGAAAGCTCTACTCTTAGAATAACCAGTCTACTCGTTATATTATAAGCATAGCACTTGTTCTCAAAGTTTCTCTTCTAAGCAAGCACTCTCAAACTCAAGTAGCACTACATCCACCTACCACCCCAACCACTTCCCTTAAAGGCACAGCACTCTCTTATAATATTCTAGCATGTCGAGTGGTAGATTGCTAGCATCTTCTCCTGTTCAGCTGGTTAATCTGGGAATCTTGAGACAATGCTATAATTGTCTCATGTACACAGACAACCCTCTCCTCCTCCCAACAAACACAAATACATGTGAGAGATGCAACTATATAGCCAAACTGGAGGCTGAACTCTCTCAACTCAGGACTGGCAAGACCAGACAGGAGGAGAAGGTAACCACACACACAACAAACCCAGTCACACATAGACCTACCCCAACTGCAAATCAAGCACATAATAACACAAAAACATACTCGGAGGCTCTATTAAAAAACTTCCCAAAACAACAGAGGTTCCCAAAGCAGACACCCAAAAATCCACCGCCTCAAAACATAACACATGCAACACATACTTCAATAAATCGGTGTGTCAATAAATCACAGCCCTTAAGGCCAAACACTATGCCTGATACACTAGTGATAGCTGACTCTATAGTCAGACACACTGACGTCCCACTTACCAGGCTGAGCAAGGAGAGGGTAACGGTAAGCTGCCTATCGGGGGCTAGGATCCGCCATATAACACGCACTCAGGTCACTCAAAAGCACGTACAAATATGACTCCGTCATTGTCCATGCCGGCGTGAATGACCTGAGACGTACCTCCTTGGACTACATGAAAAGAGACATAGAGGAGCTCTCTGATTATGTAGCCCAGGCTGGTATGACCCTGACCCTGAGCAGCATCCTGCCCTCACCAAGAATGATGCCACAATACAAAGACAAGATGATCAGCTTTAATAATTGGCTCAATTACTGGTGTCATTCTAGGGGATCCAATGTCTGTCTGCTTGGGATGAGATGCTGGACAAGCCACGCTGCTTCAAGGGACGGCTTGCACCTGTCACCACTGGGCTTCCGGATATTGGCTAAGGCTCTTGCCACCCCATAGTGCCTTTTTAGGCAAGGCTCAAAAGACGAACCCACCTCCTTAGAAAACAAAATGGAAAAAATTAAGGGTAATGCTGCTCAACACCAGAAGTCTAAATCTCAAGATGCAGGCTCTCGAAGCACTCCTCAGTATGGAGAACATTGATGTCTCCGCTGTAACTGAGACCTGGTTCAAGGCTCCTGAGAGCACCCCAGCGCTACCAGGCTTTACCTCGTATCATGCTTTTCGCCCCAAAACCCGGGCCAAACCACAAAGGGAGGGGGAGTGTCCATATTCATCAAGGATACCCACACCTCCAGGTTAGTGGCAACTCATGAAGCATCGGAGACCATCCAGGTGCAGCTAACCATAGGCAAAACTGCTATACAACTGGTTGCATGTTACAGACCACCCTCCCAATCTCAAGAACCCCACTCAGCCTTCCTGAAGACATTGGAAGATATGAATGTCTCACCAAATACCATCATATTGGGAGACTTCAACTACCCTAACATAGACTGGGTGCACTATTCTAGCCCTAACACCCTAGCCCAAAGGTTCCTGGAATTCATAAACTCAAATGCAATGGAACAGCTAGTCACCTCTCCCACAAGGGGGGATAATTTACTAGACCTGATCATCACAAACATGGGGACAAAATGCTCCACACCAGAAGTATTCCCCTCACTGGTGAGATCTGACCACAAACTAATCACCCTGGATATACATTTACCACCTCCACCCCAGCACAAAAGACTACAGTGAGAAACTTCTCAAAAGCCGACTTTACACTTCTCACGACTGAGATGGTATCATTTAAGCCCACAGGGCCAATGGAAACCACATCCCACAATGCTGAATCCTACACAAATGCTTTCTACAGACATCTCCAAGAATGCATGGATCGTGCAATCCCAAATAAAACCAAGACCCTCTCCACCAAAGGAAAGTGTCCTGTCTGGTGGACCCCAGCCATAAACAAATTGTATAACAAAAGAAGGAAGCTACTGCAAGACAGAGCAAAATCCCATAAAGGGAAGGCATCTCTGATCAGCACTAGTAGAAAGCTACTTTCTCTCATAAAAACATCCAAGGCCAACTTTGAGAGAAAAATCGCCAAGGACACTAAAGATAACCACAAAGCATTCTTCAGTTATGTTAGAAACCTGGGCGGAAACCCTCAGATATGCTCAGAGTTAGTACACAATGACAAAAACTTTACCAAACCCACAGATATTACCAACATTCTGGCAGACAGGTTCAGTGCAAATTTCTCCCCTCCCTCACCTCCAAAAGAAGAAATACTCATCCCAGCTGAATGTAACTTCCCTGTCATCTCTGATGTCCAGGTGAGAACCGCCCTCAGCAAAGCAAAAAACACAGCATCTATGGGACCTGATGGTAACCCCGGCTGCATGATATGTGAACTCCAAGAGGAGCTAAACCCGCATATAAAAATGTTATTTAACCTTAGCCTTACTACAGGATATGTACCTGAACACTGGCGTACAGCAACAGTGGTCCCACTCCACAAGGGAGGCTCCACTACAGACCCTGGGAACTACCGTCCCATAAGCTTGACCAGCCTGGTTTGCAAAGCTATGGAAAGAAATATTATGGAACTCATAAACAATGACATTGGGGACCTACAGACACTTGATCCCACCCAGTTCGGCTTTGTAAAGGGCAGATCCTGCCTTTTGAACCTGGTTGACTTTTTCAAAACAGTCACTAGAGCCATTGATGAGGGTAAGGCAGTCCATACAGCCTACCTGGACTTGGCTAAAGCCTTTGACACAATACCCCACTCGGGGATCATAGATAAGCTAAACAGCTTAAATGTAAATCCATATGTCACAAGATGGGTTGCAAACTGGCTAAAGAACAGAACCCATAAAGTCAAGATTGCGGGAGCCATGTCAGACTCAAAGCCAGTCACAAGTGGTGTCCCACAGGGCTCTGTCCTGGGACCCCTCTTGTTCGGCATTTACTTCTCAGATGTGAAAGCAAACATGGGAGGGTTGTGGCTGACAAAGTTCGCAGATGACTGCAAACTAGGCACCATAGTCGATACACCAGCTGACACATACATCCTACAGAAAGGCCTCACCGAAATGGACAACTGGTGCCGGAATCATGGCCTTAAACTGAATGCCAAGAAATGTATAGTCATCCCCTTTGGGAAAAACAAAGTACCCACAAATTATCACATAGACAGTAACCCACTGAGTACCGAAAAAGTAATCAGAGACCTGGGGACCCAAGTTGATAGTGACCTCTCATTTGACACCCTCGTTGCCAAAGTGGTTAGAAAGACTTTCTACCTTGCCCACTTTATCATGAAGGGGTTCGCATCCAGATCAAAGGAGGTCATCGTGCCCCTGTACTCCTCCATTATCAGGCCCATGATTGAGTACAATGCCCCATTTGGTATATACCTCACCCGGCACTTACAACAGCTAGAGAGACCCCAGAAGTACCTCACCAAGAGGATCAAGGGTCTCCAACATATGTCATATGCTGCCAGGCTAAAGAAACTCCAGCTCTATTCAGTAGCATACCGCCTGCTCAGAGGTGATCTGTGCCTGATGTACAAGGCCATGTCCAACCAGGAATTGATGGACATGCTCCACCTCAAAAAATCCAAATCCATAAGAACCACGAGAGCCAAAGATTTAAACCTCAGTACAAACATGAATAGAACATGCTGGAGGGACAGATTCATAACTCAGAGGCTTCCCATACTCTGGAACAAAATCCCAGTCCATGTTAGGCAGAGCCCCTCACTGACTCTCTTCAAGAGAAATCTTGACGAGTGGATGGGAGATCGTAGGTTTACCCCGGGGGTCACCCCTGTGTCACTACTTGACAGAGGCACAGTAAACTAATTTTAATAAGTAGGGGGGTCTTCAAGGTGTCACTACTAGACAAAGACACAGTATTCTAAATGTATTCTATACACCTTAGTACCACTACATGGGGTGGCGAAAGCCACATCTCTAGGGCTAGGCTTGCAAATGCCCCAGGGCAGATAGCCAAGTACTAAACTATGAAACTATGAAATTGTGCAATGTTAACATGATGAAGCCTTACCATGATAGGGAGGCCCTGGTGCTGAGTATTTGCAGTGGATGGCAGGAGGAGTCTGAGGGGGATGTGGTGACTGATCTCCTCAGTGAGGCTTGGACTGACACCTCAGTGGAAGGGGTAGCAATGTCCCAGCAGCTATCCCCTACTCAGGTTCAAGATATCCCAGCAGTGTTACAGGAGTTTGGAGGCATGTTCACTGGGAAACCTGGGTGCAACCACCTGGTGCAGCACCATATGAATACTGTACCCAAACGTCCTATCAAGCAGGCCCCTTACAGGGTACCGGAGAGAGTCAGACAGACTCTGAGGAGGAGATACAGGAAATATTGGCACTGGGGGTAATCCAGGAGTCCAGCTGTTCTTGGGCCTCCCCAGTGGTGCTGGTCCCAAGAAAGATGGTAGCACCAGGTTATGTGTGGACTACAGGAAACTAAATAGTCACACAGAGTCAGATGCTTATCCCATGCCTAGGACAGATGAAGCCTTAGAGCAGTTGGGAGGGGCTAAGTATCTGACCACTTTTGATCTGACCAAGGGCTACTGGCAGGTGTCCTTGACTCCCACCACTAGAGAGAGGTCATGCTTTGTGACTCCTTTCAGATCATATGAGTTTACAAAGATGCCCTTTGGGATAAAAATGCCCAACAACTTTTCAGAGGCTAATAGAGTGCATCCTAGCAGGAGCAGGGGATTATGCCCTTGCTTACTTGGATGATATTGCCATCTACAGCCATTCCTGGCATGAGCATCTTCAGCATGTCAGGGAGGTCCTGGGCAGACTGCAAAGGGCAGGGTTGACTATTAAGCCTAGCAAGTGTTAGATGGGTATGGCAGAGGTCTCCTATCTGGGACACAGAGTGGGGAGTGGTAAGATCAGGCCAGAACCTGCAAAAGTGGAAGCCATTCAGGCATGGCCTGCCCCTGTTACCAAAAAGCAGTTGAGGGCATTCCTGGGGACAGGGAGGTACTATAGAATGTTCATTCCCAATTATAGTACAATAGCTGCTTCCCTCACAGACCTAATGAGGAAAAACAGACCAGACAAGGTAATGCGGACCCCAGCCTGTGAGCAGGCATTCCAAAAGCTTAAAGGGGCTTTGGGAGGACCCCCTGCGTTAATCCAGATTACAGAAAGGAATTTGTTGTGCAGGTGGATGCTTTGAACCATGGGGTGGGGGCTATAATCATCCAGGTTTCCTCAGAGGGAGAAGAGCACCCAGTGGTATATCTCAGCCATAGACTCCAACCTAGCTGATACAGCTGTAGAAAAAGAATGTCTAGCCATAGTATGGGCACTGCAGAAACTTCTGTCTTATCTGTATGGAAGGAAATTCACTGTAGTTACACACCACAATCCCTTAACATGGCTACATCAAGCCAACCAGCAAAATGCCAAGTTGTTAAGGTGGAGCCTAGGGTTGCAGGCATATTGTATGACAGTGCAGCACCTTTTTTTTAATTTCTCCAACTCTTTTGGGTTTCTAATACCATGATGGGGAATGGACCCCATTCTTAAGTCAAAGTATGATTAAAGTTCATGAAATTAGTATTGCTTCAATCTTTCATGTCAGCCAAAAGTACTCTTCGCAGCACCCACAATGTGCCCAGTAATGACTCCTGCAATTCATACAAGGTTAGACAGATTGATAACATATCTAAATACAATTTTAGATACTTTTTTTATAAGACCCATTGCTCCTACACTATTGGAACTGTCTGGGTATCTTTCTTCCACATTGCTCTCATTTCTGCCTGCAGATCCTGATATTTTATGACTTTGTGTTTCTCTGTATGCAACACAATGTAGTCACTGGGTATGGCGATTTCAATTATCAATGCCACTTTTGTCTTCTTTTCATGGACCACTATATCTAGCTTTCTAGCATCTATCTTTTGAACTGTTGGTAATGGGTGATCCCATGTGATGTAGACTTCATCATTTTCTAGGATGTTTTGCAGCTCATATTTCCAGTATTTTTCAGCCACTTCAGTACCATAATGTTTGCACAATCCCCAGTGCAACAATTTTGTCACATTATGCCTTTTAGTAACCAGTCCTTCTGCCATTAGTATGTCACAACCAGCAACCAAGTGTGCAACTGTTTCCAATTCAGTTTTACAAAACCTACATTTGTCTGTTTCTCCCACATGTTCAGTGGACTTTGTAAACCAGTGTTTACATAGCCCTCTCTCTTGGGTCGCCAATATTAACCTTACATCTCTTGGTTTGAATTCACCTCTCCTTAACTATTCCTGTGTTCATTCCTGATCAATGTAAGGTTCTTCCAGAAGTTTTCTATACTTGCATACTTGCAACTATATTTATGCATTTTACACATTTCTTGCCTTCTCATCTGATTCTTCACTTTATATTCTTTCTTTTGTTTTTTTGGCATATTCAGTTGCTACCTGATTTTTATCTACTTCTGGTTTGATTTCCATTCCTGCTTGACGCCAATATGCTTCTGCTAGATTAAGCAGAGAAGTCATCGTAGATTTATTCTCCTCATGTTTCAAAACTTCCTCTACATTTGGGTCTTGTGAGGTCAGTAGATATGTCTGGAGCCCCATGATTGCAGATCTCTACATGTAATCCATTTCAAGGAGGCCCATCCCTCCTTCGGAATGGGGAACATATAATCTTGATATTCACTTTTTTTATAAATCATTTGGTGAGCATGAAGCATCCTTCTTGTTTTCCTGTATAATTTAGCCAACATATTTTGGGGCCAGTCAATCACTCTGTAAGTTAGGCGAGGAAGAGCAAATTGGTTTATAGCTTGGATTTTGTTCCTAGATGTCAGTGCTGTTTTCAGGATTAATTTAAGTCTTCTAAAGTATTCCTTACTAAGTTTTATTCGCATTTGTTCACATTTTATTATTGATCCTTCATCAGTTCCCAAATATTTATACACTCCCTCATGGTCAAGTTCTTTTATATCACATTTTTTCCCAAGCTGATGTTTTCCTGGTGCTGCAGTTTTCCTGCTTTAAAGGTTGCTTTTGCACATTTATGAAGACCAAATGACATATTATCTGAAAATGTTTTCACAACCTGCAGTTGTGCTTTCAGTTCCTCATCTGATGAGCTATACAGTTTTAACTCATTGACAAAGAGAAGATGAGAAGTCTTTACACTTTGTTGTTTTCTAGAAGCCAGATTATAGACATGGCCTAAGCAGTTGAGTAAACATCTTAATGGATTAATGGCAAGGCAGAATAGGAACTGTGACAGAGAGTCACCCTAGAATATCCCCCTTTGAATTTTTATCCCTGGGATAATAATTTGTCCTTTATCATGGCTTAATTGCAAAGTGGTCTGCCACTGTTTTATGGTCACTGTAATGTAGTCGATCAGTGTAGGGTGTATCTTATACATTTTTAAGCACTCTTTTATCCATGAATGTGGGATACTGTCAAATTTTTTTTGTAGTCAATCCATGCCATACTTAGATTCTTCCCTTTTTTACAGTTCTCCACTATGACTTTATTTAACAACAAATGATCCTTTGCTCCATATGACTTTCTTTTATTGCCCTTTTGTTCTACTGCCATAATTGAGTTTTCTTCTAAATGACTATAAACTCTGTCAGTGTCAATTCCCATGTATAGTTTATACGTCGTTGGAAGGCAAGTTATTGGTCTATAATTTTTAGGGTATCTTGTAGGTTCACTCTTAAGTAGGAGCATTGTTTTTCCTGTTGTTAGCCAGGTTGGTGTCTGCCTGGGGTGCACATATAAATAGTTCTTACTCATAGCTAAATCTTCGTAAAAAAAAGATGTTAATACTTTTAACCAGAAGTTAGGTACTACATCTGGGCCTGTGGTTTTCCAATTATAGGCTTTTCTTAACTTTGTTTCAGTCTCTCTGGCTGTTACTTCATCCCATTTCATATCCTGTACCTTTAAAATTCTTATTCTTTCTTTTACCTCTTCTAACCATTTAGCATCTTTGTTATGTTCCACAGGTTCTTCATAAATACTTCTCCACATTGTATCTATTTATTTTTTTGGCAGTCTTTCATTTCCTTTTGCCTTGTTTCCCAGTTCTCTATAAATCCTTTTTGGGTCATCTATAAATTGCTTATTTTGTACTTTTCCTTTATATTTATCTTTGTATCTTCTACATTTTTCTGCCTGTGCTGAAATTTTTAGTTCATCATTTGTGATAGTGCATGATAGATCATGGTCTGTTCTAATGCTGTTGATTGCTTTTATCACATCTATCTTTCTTAGTATTTTTAATAACACAGTTAATGGAAAACGGGAATAAAATTAACTTGTAATACCAAAAGTTCCCATTACAGAACCCAACGAAGGCTGTCCCACGAGTATCACAGTCAAACCAAGCAGACTCTTCAGTCCAGTGTTATTATAAAGTCAAAAGTATTTAATAAGTGAATAACATAACAAATAAGGCGAATACATAGAACTTAATTAAGCGCTTTCATTTCCTCCAGAAATGGAAACTTCATCAGAATAAACTGTCAACAATCTAAACACTCATATATACTGTGTAATTAATTAATCTAATTAAACTTTTAATTCAAATCCCAAACATTTAAAGAAACATGATGGTATAATTGTTGTTGTTTGAACCATACAACCAATGTATATAGTATATACTGTATACTTAATGTGCATACAATACAGTGTGTAAAGTCCACTTAAAATAAACTTTCACAGAACTATGTTTTTATCTAATTTGAAATTGACCTGATGTTAAAATAATGTTGAAATAAATTAAATTTAAATCACCCTACCAAAAGATAATTTCTAGTGGTTCATTTGATGTCATAAAAACCAAAATACCCCCTTATATGCTATGCCTTTCATAATTCATAGTATAAAATCATTAGCACATAAAATTCAAATATGTAAATATTCAACATATGAACATGAAATGCAATAATAAAACAATAATAAAAACAATAATAAAACAATATTATGCACTTCACTAACATTGCCAATATGTCAAATATATTCCTATTCATAACAACAATGTATGTAAAATACTGAAAATGCTAAATTATATTATAAACTAAAAAATGTATATATATTGTATATGTGTTGTATATACACACACATCTTCATTGTTATTTAATTAAATAATTCCCTATGATTTGTGTCCCTATTTTATATTTTTCTTTTAACTTTGTTAGCTCTCAATTTTAAAACAGGTAAAAGAAATACATGATCATTCAAACCAGGGGGTGTGTTAGAATCCAGTCTCAGTTGCCAGATAAGTTCTCTGTAACTAAGCTGGTTTCCCAATCCCCACCTCTGTTGTTTTTAGGTACCTTTTCCAGGATCCAGAATTTAAAGTTAGCCTGTTTACAAGTTAGAGTGTGCCGGTAAAGGGCATTAGCTTCCTTCTTCCTGTTGATGTCATATATGTGTTCATAGACTGTCTGACGTGTCTTTCGGTTTTTCCCACATAGTGTCCCCAACATAAGGTACAATAAGCCAAATATACTACTCCACTAGTATAACATGTACAGTGGCATTTCCCTTTAAGTGTAAACGGGATATTGGGTAATGTAATTTCATCTATATTGGCAATAAATGTACATTGGTGACACTTACCACAGCGAAATGTGCCCTTTCTTTTGTTATCCATCTCTTGTTGTTTCCCTTCAAAAATAGTTTTTAAATTTGGTCCCCTTCTAAAACTGTAATGTAAACATCTGTCAAATATACCTGACCTATTTGGCATGCTCTTAAAAATGTCCCAGGTCCTATTTATGACCCTTCTTACCAGGTTGGTGTTGGCATTATATGTCATAACTAAAAAAGGAGTTTCTGAACAAGTGTTACGAATTACATTATTGACAATATTAGGATAAATGCCTATAGTATTGTGGTCAATGGTAGTCTCAATATTCAATAAAGGAATATATTTTGTCCCCCATCCCTTAATTACCTCCTCCTTCAATGGGAGAATGATGGATTCAGGGTAGCCCCTTTCTAAAAATAATTTGTGCACATACTCTAGTTCATTGATTAAATCACTGTACCTTGTTGTCATCCGGGCCACTCTGACCATCTGTCCCTTAACAATATTTCTCTTCTGTAATGGGGGATCATTGCTACCATAATGAAGGTAAGAATTTGAGGAACAAGCTTTCATATAAATACTAGATATAAATGTCCTATTTGTATAATCTTTCTTAATAGTTAAATCCAAGAAATGTGTTTCATCCATGTTAAATTCATATGTAAACTGGAGAAAGGTAGTGGACTCATTGAAATACTGTAGTGCCTCCAGGGCCTCTTCAAGTGTACCCCCCCACACAATCAAAATGTCGTCCAAAAACGGTAATATTTAATAATATTAACCATAAAAGGTGAATTAAAAACAAAATGTAATTCCCAAAATAACATCACAATGTTGGCAAAAATGGGGGCACATGCTGCTCCCATTGCCACACCATCAACTTGTTGGTAGATTTCATCTTGAAAATAAATAAAATTGTTTTTTAAGACCAATTCTATGTTCTCTAGAATTAGTCTAAATTCATTGTTAGTTAAAAATTTAAATTCAGTTAACATGTATTCAAACCAATCAAGTTCTGTGTTATGCAGAATCACAGAAAAAAGATCTTTAACATCTATGGTAAAAAAATGCATAATGGGGTTGAAAGGACAGTTGGTTTCATTTCTTTAATAAGTCCCAAGAATCAATTAAAATATGCATGTATAACTTGTAAAAAGGTTTCAATTTTGTATCTATATATATGGCCAGTGGTTGTGTTTTAGAGCCTTCCGATGTCACAATAGGCCTCAGTGGCACATTCTCTATGCTTTTATGTGTCTTGGGAATACCAAACATAGTAGATAAGAAAGGTTTTTCTACCTTAAAAAATCTATATAGTCCCTCATCTATCAAACCCTGCATTAAATTATCTTTGATAACCATGTCAATCTTTTGATAAGCTATATTTAGTTCATTTTTAGAGGCAATTGTATACCTACCATGCCCATTTAAAATATCCATCATTTTAGCAGTGTACAACCAGTTGTTCATTAATACAACGCCACCCCCTTTATCAGGCTTCATAATCCTAATATCGGGATGTTGAAATTTAATTTCGTCCAAAGTTAATCTTTCTTCTGCTGTTAGATTTGGTCTGCCACTTAGATGTCTATTGTGACATGCCAAAGTTTTTAATTCATTGATTACCATATTTTCAAAATTATAAATATCACATTGTAAGGGGGGGTTGTAAGTACTTCTTCTTGTTAAAACACTCAAATGGTCATTAGTGTTAGTAATGATGTTACTATCAAAATTGCTAATAGGTTTGGCCAAAAATTCCAAGTTTAATTTCCTGGTGAACAGTTTTATGTCCAAAATTAATTCTGCCATATCCAACTTTCTAGTCGGCACAAAAGTAAATCCCTTTTTAAATAGGGAAAAATGTCTATTCTCAATTTTTATATCTGTGTAATTGTAAATGAAAAACTCACTGCCTGGCTGGCTGACTATAATATTCTCTCTGTTTAATGTAGGAATGTCCATATTTAAGACCATACCATCCTCAACCAAATTGTCACTTATGTTTGGTACAAGGCCAAGATATATACATTGTTCATTGTTAAATGTAACAGATATTTCAAAATTCTCCTGATCCATATGATGTTCACTATCTAAGTCTAAATGTTTATTTTCTACAGTATCATCCTTGTTGACCTCACTATTACATGTGCCATTGCCAATAAGGGGGTAGTCTACTAATATCTCGGGGCATGTTGGTTGGTCACTTGGGCATATGTTGGATGTAAGTGTAGGTTCCGTATTCTTTCTGACCTTCTTAGTCCCTCCTGTTCTAAAGGGACATCAGAGTCAGTATCAATATTCCCCCTAAACTGGTTTTCAACATCCAAGTTTGTTTCACCCCTATTGTCAAAATTATATTCTTGTTGTCTAGATTGGTTTACCCTTGTATTATATTTGTTCCAATATGAATAAACAGGTTGGGGTCTCCCCCTGGTGTACCCACTTTTTTGTCCATTGGGATTATTGTTGTAATTGTTATTATTTCTTAATAAGTACACCTGCTGATGTTCATAAGCCCAATCATCTCTTTCCAATGTACCCATCTTTCTCTTATAATTCTTTGTCATAATATTGTCAACATCATTGAACACCCTAAAATAGTTGTGTTTGTATTCTTTCACTGTAAATAATAAATCTTCACTTATTTCCTTGTTAATTCTATTTTACCTTTTAATTCATCAATTAATACATTGTTATTATTAATCATGACCTTGATAATGGCTAAGCCACAACCGTTTAAAATTTCCACAATATCATTGTACAACGTGAAACCCATAACAGTTTTGTTTGGGAATTTCTTTAACCTAAGTCCCTTAGGGACATGCTTTCTTATTAAACATTCATTTAAAAACCAATTGTCCAAATTTAGATTTTTTAATTTTAACATATGTTTTTTCAACAGCTTACATTTCTCTGAATATGAAGTGTTGTGCTGTTTCTGTTTCTGTCCCTCCTCAGATCTTTCCATAGTCCCAAAACTCTTATTTAACCAATCGGTTAAGTTAATGTCCGTATATCTCTCGAACAAATTGTCATTGTGGTTGTACCCCATAGCATCCTGTCAACTGAACCTTTGTTCACAATTGGGCCATCCCTGGCCTCCACTAGTTCCTCTATTTCTTGTGTTTTTGGAGTTAGAGTTAGCGTCCACACCTCGCACAGGTTGTGCGCATGGAATAGAGTCCTCCATACCCTGCGTACTGGTTTCCGGTTGAGTAAAGGCTTGTAGCAGCCTAGTAAGTTCGCCAATTAAAGATTGTTCATTTCTAGGCTGTGAGACTCCTCGGCTGTCCTGTATATCCATTTGAAACATCACTAATAACACAGTTAATGGAAAACGGGAATAAAATTAACTTGTAATACCAAAAGTTCCCGTTACAGAACCCAATGAAGGCTGTCCCACGAGTATCACAGTCAAACCAAGCAGACTCTTCAGTCCAGTGTTATTATAAAGTCAAAGTATTTAATAAGCGAATAACATAACAAATAAGGCGAATACATAGAACTTAATTAAGCGCTTTCATTTCCTCCAGAAACGGAAACTTCATCAGAATAAACTGTCAACAATCTAAACACTCATATATACTGTGTAATTAATTAGTCTAATTAAACTTTTAATTCAAATCCCAAACATTTAAAGAAACATGATGGTATAATTGTTGTTGTTTGAACCATACAACCAATGTATATAGTATATACTGTATACTTAATGTGCATACAATACAGTGTGTAAAGTCCACTTAAAATAAACTTTCACAGAACTATGTTTTTATCTAATTTGAAATTGACCTGATGTTAGTTTCTTAGTATTTTTGTTGATCTGTTCCCTCTTCTATAGTCTTCTAACAGCGACATGTCTTGTCTTAACCACTTTATAGTTTTCTCTACTCGATACTTCCATGATGGTATTCAATTTCTCCCCTTCCTTTCCCTCACTACCCTGTGATCTTGTGGTAGAACTTTATCAGTTATTAATTTAGCTGCACAGGAATATATCCTGTTTACTTCTGTTATATCGCATGGATAGCTATGGGCAGTCCTAATTACTGCGTTTATTTGTTTTATCAGACTTCTGGTTTTATTAACCTTCTGCAGTCTGTTTCTTTCTTGATTTTAATATATCTGTCTATTAAATCAAGCAGCTCTTTTCTTAGCTCATTTTCTTCAAAACTGAGGGCACATCCCTTGTTTTCCATTTCCTGCGGGCATTCTATAGAAGGTTCTATATCACCTTTCAGTAACACATTCTCTTCAGTTTCATCCTGTGCCATCCTTTGCTCTGTCATATGGGAATTCACTGGCCTATCACCCACAACATTGACTGCATCAGAGTTTCCACAGTTTCTTGTTCCTTCCCTTGCAGTCCAGCTTCAAGTGAATGTTTATACTGTTTTCCTGTGGCAGGCTCCAAAATATCCTCATATGGTGCCTGATCAATTGCTTCCTGTTCCACTGGTTTCCCCTTAATTTGGAGCTCCATTGCTCTATCCTGTTGTGGTGCTTTCTGATTTAGATTTTCTACACTGAATCCTTCACTTCGCAGGTACTCCATAACCTCAGTTTCTATTTCTTTAACTTCTCCATTACTGATCTCCTTTTCTACTTTTCCTCTTTGTCTTCTTATTTTTTGTATTGTAAAGTTTTCCATGTCAGGATTCCTTGTACCTGTATTTCTCTTTAAATATATTTGGTGCTGCTCTTTTTATATTGGTTAGCTTTGCTTTCTCCTTTGCATAAATATTACACCATATTAAATCTTTTTTTCTTTCCCGTATCCATGCTTCTTCTTCAGATGTCTCTTGATCTTCCTGTTTCTCCTTACATTTTGGACTCGTTCCATCATGCTGTGATGTAACTTGTGTTAGACCTTCTACACCAAATCCTTCCCTTCGCAGGTGTTCCATAACTTCAACTTCCATTTTTTTTAACTTCTGCTTTACTAATCTTCATTTCTACTTTCTATCTTTGTGATATTATTTTTTTATTGTAAAATTTTTCATATCCAGATGCCTTTGCCTGTATTTCTCTTTGAATATCTTTGAGGCTGCCTTCTTTATGTTGATTAATTTGGCTTTCTCCTTTGCATAAATATTGTACCATATCAAATCTCACTCTTTCCCATGTTCATATTTCTTTTTTATACTTTTCAAATATCTCTAGGTTTTGTTGTTTATATTTTCGCACTTCCTCAGATGCTTCTTTTTCCAAACAGATCAAAGCTGTTTCGTCTATATACTGTTTTTCATAAATTGGTTGTATTAATGAGCACAAATTTTCATTTGAAGCTTCTGACAGTTTTTCCTGTGAAAGTATTTTTCTTTCCACTAATTTCTCTCTTAATCACTTTGTATATCTTGTACCTGGAAATTCTGGGCTTTTTGCATAATAGTAACAATACATAATTTCTTTCTTATCCTCAATAGTCCACTTTGTCATCTTTATGGCTCTTCTTTGGCCTATCAGTTTTTGTGATTTTTGTGGACTACTACTTCCTTCTACACAGGGGGGGCCATCCTCACCCTGGGTCTGGCCTGGCCACATTGTAGGAATGTTTCCATATTTTGAAGATTCTACACTGTCATCAGCACCATAGTAGGGTTAGCCATGCCAATGCAGATGGGCTCTCAAGACAGGGTATGGGTTAATGTATTCTCAGACAGGCCCATGTCTCTCAAGCAGCATTTCTCAAGGGTCACTTGAAAAAACTAGCTTGTCTCTTCAAAGGGGAGACAGATTTGACATCCCCTCTCTGGGCCAGTAATCAAGGAGCCTGAATCCTTACCATTGACACTGGAGGGGGATGTTCACTTGGAACAAAAATGGATACACCCAATATTTCCAGATGCAGCTCTCTGCTTCAAGCACAATTTCCCTTAAGAGCACACAGGGAACACACTCATCCTGAGGTCTGGGTTTCTCTATCTCTCTCTCTCTCTCCCAAGGTCCCCAGTAAGGCTCCCCACTGGCACAGCTGCAGAGTTAAGACCTCAGCTGAGTGTCCAAGCCAAGCCCTGCACCACTCTTTCTGTGAAAGCAGTGCTTCGTGTCTCTGCTCCAAGTATCTGACACACACTCACTCTTTCAGATTTGATTTACACACACACACACACACACACACACACACACACACACACACACACACACACACACACACACACACACACCTAGGAAAGGCTAGCACAAGTTTACTAGCTATACCCCCTTCTGCCCAGACTATAAGGTAGTTACTGCCACCAAACACTGTCAAGCCACCTACTCTAAGGCTCTTACAAGGGTACCCAATTATACTGAGTGAAATTAATATTAATAAGAATGGTAGTTTGACCAATGCAGTAAGGCTTTCAGGAGTGGCCACAGAGTCACCAAACAGATATGAGTACTCTCAAAGGTTAAAATATTCTCTAAAGGACTAGCCACAATGACAAGTTTAAATATATTTACTAATAAAGAATAAAAGGACCTGAAAATACTAAATATCTCTTTACAATAAACACCAGAGTTTCAATCACAGGAAATATTAAAATAACAAAGAAGAATAGATTCACACAGATGCAGAAAAACAATACTTAACTTATCTCACTATAATTTCCTGACTGTACTTACTACAGTAAGGAAAGATTAAGTAGGTGAGTGATCCTTCTGTCAGGTTTCCAAAATAGAATGTCATGAGGCTTCAGTCTCAACTAGTATTAAACATTATTTTTGTCCTAGATTACAGAATGACATCACATACATCTGGTCATCTGACTCCTGATTCCCATGCAAGCCCCCCATTGCTAGAAGCTTCTAGGATTTAGCACCTATGGCTCAATAATACACAGACAGAGAGCCTTGCTAAGATCTCCTGTACCTCCTGGAAGTCATAAAACCATAAAATACACTCTTCTTACAGGACCTAATAAACCATACTTCTTACAGACATTGCATCTCTGGCTTAATTCAAAACTGTGAGTAACATCTTTATGGCCTAGACCCAATAACATATTTTCTTACTGTTTTCCAAAGGCAGGTGGATTGAGATTAACCTCTTCTGTTCTAGTATCCTCTGTTTAAACAGCTACAATTGTTTGTTTGTGTTTGTGTCTTTTGGCTTTTCCCAGTTAGGGGTCGCCACAGCAGAACTCCGGTCCGCTAATGATTGGTAGTTGATTTTTATGTGCCGAGTTACCAACCCTGACGCACAACCTTCAACAAAGGTACGCCCATTCACGCATGTCTCCGCGCAGAAGACGCTCTAGCTGAGAATCGAACCGGACAGCGTCTTACTGTGAGGTGACAATACTACCACAGTACCACCACTGTGGGTTTTAATAATGAATGTATATTTATTTTTCTGTCCTGCGGGAAACACTGTTAATAAATTTTTAACACAAACAACTTTACAAATCCATTTTCAACACAAGCATCTGTACAAATCAGTTTTATATACAAATGACATATAATTCTTTACAAAATTCCAGCTAGCTGTGCTAGCATGTTACACATCCACTGCCCTACTTCTCCTGGCATAGCTGGCAATACCTCACACCATCACAGTTATTATGCTGTTAGGGTTGGATTGTGCAGAACATCATGACGAGATAAACATTCTAAGTTTTTGCCCTGATCACAGTGCTTTAATCACCGATGCTTTTATACATAAGGATGTAAAATGATCAAAGGAAGAAAAATTGGGAAGAGTTTAAGGATGCACGGTACAAGTTTACTATAGTAAAAGGGAGATTTTTAGATACTGATGGAAACAAAGGACTAGTAAATCTCAGAACACCTATTTATACCATGGAAAGAGGCAACTTGAAAAAAAATCAGCCCAGATCACCTATTATTGCCATACAAAGAGGCAACCTTAAAACCAAATAAATCTCTGTGACTTATCCTGTCAGCAGTGCATGATCTCTGATAGCAATTTTCTATAGTTTCTGACTTACTGGTGTGGTACTGTTGCATGACCTGAAATTGGTTGTTGTATTATTTTATTTATTTTATTTATTTATTTATTATTTTATTTTACATTTGTTGACCGGGATAGTCCGACTGGACACATGTCCATTTTCAGCAGAGGCCCGGGGAGAAAAGCTCCAACATAGTCACAGAGACAGATAGTTACATATTAGTGTTTTAAGATAGAAAAGAATAAAAAGAATAAAAAGCAATTTACATACTACATACTACGCATGCTACCTTGTTCTAACAGACACAACTTACGACAGTTCAATATACAGGTCTTTAAAAAGATGCTAGTGAATTTATTAAGACAGTTTATAGATTATAGTTTGGCTAATGTACAGTGAACATGCTTTTTGATTACATATCCCCACTCTAGGCTGTCCTTTTGGGTTTAGATTTACTTGAGAAGTAGTATGGCTTTGGTTTAACGAAGAGGAGCTAGTCTGGGTTTGAGCATGGACATAGCCAATGTGACTTAAAATGGAGTTTTAGACTCTTTTTGAATTGAACTAGGGAAGTAATAAGCATGCGGTTGTTGGGGAGGGAGTTCCATAGCTTTCCAGTGGTGTTGGCGAACAGAGCATCACCGCCCATATTGTTGGATTTGAGTGTTTGGACAAGGAGTCTGTTTGATGAGCGAAGGCAGCTTAGATTGGTGTAAGGAATTATTATATTTTTCAGTGCAGGGGTGTTATCAGGTTGTTTAAGAATTTTAAAAGCTTCTATGAGTTGGCTCATCTTGAGAAGATTTGGGAGTTCTATCCAGTCAAGTTTTTTCAGGTTAGAGCAGTGGTGTGTTCTACAGAGCAATCCAGTTACAAATCTGGCAATATGATTATAACAACCTGAGAATTTGTTCAGGTCAGATTTGTTAAGGTTAGTAAGCACGGGAGAGGCATATAGAAGGGTAGAGAGAAGGTGTGAGCGGGCAGTGGCCACTTTGGCCATAGGGGTTAGGAAGTTCTTTATCCTGTATAAGGACCCAAGTTTCTTGTTTACGGACTTAATGGTTTGGTTGATATGCATATCAAATCTAAGTTTGTTGTCAATGATAACTCCTAGTAGCTTTGTGTAGGAATCTGGGGAGATGATGGTACCATTATTGGATTGTATAGTAAGATGTGTAGGAGGGGATGTATTTGTTGGGTAGAAGAGAAGTAGTTTGGTTTTGTTTGGGTTTAAGATCAGATGATGATCTGAGAGCCAGTTTTCGACTGTAGTAAAACAGAGCTGGATGACAGCTTGTAGGTTTGGTAGAGAGTCATCGGAACATATTAGAGTCGAGTCATCTGCATACTGAATACAGGTGGCTTCGGGGATGACTGTATGGAGGTCATTTATAAAGACTGAGAAAAGAAGAGGTCCTAATATGGAGCCTTGAGGAACTCCTATGGTATTTGGTAGCAGGTGAGAGAGCTTATTTTGCCACAGAACTGCTTGTTGTCTACCCGAGAGGTAGGCATGAAACCATTTAAGGGCTGTATTGTCTAGGTACAGGGTTTTCAGGGTGTGGAGAAGTAGCTGGTGGTTCACCATGTCAAAGGCTTTCGACAGGTCCAGAAAGAGAGCTGAGGATATTTTTTTGTTATTCCGGTTTTGGTTGATTTTATCGGTAAAAGAGAGGAGGGTGGTGGTCGTGCTGTGATGAGGTCTGAATCCATGTTGAGAGTTGGTCAGTAGTTTATTCTGGGTGAGATAGTGCATAAGTTGTTTGTGGACACACCTTTCCATAATTTTGGCAAGTGGTGACAGTATGGCTATTGGCCTATAGTTCGATAGTTCTGTGGATGAGCTACCTTTATGGAGTGGAATGACATAGGATATTTTCCATATTGAGGGGATTGTGGCCTTGGTTATGGTTCTATTGATTAAGATCGAGATAGGATAGGCTATGACATCTGCAGCTATTTGCAGATATTCAGCTGGGAGTAGGTCCGCAGAAAGGGTAGTTGGTTTTAGTTTCTTCAGTAGGGATCTGATATAGGATGTAGAGATAGGCTGAAGGTTAAAGGAGGGTAGTGACTTGGGTACAGGATTTTTTAATGTAGAGGAGGGGGGAGGTAGTTGGTTGGCTAAGGACTGAATAGTCTCGGTAAAGAAAGTATTGAAGGTATTTGCTACTTCTTCTGGGCTTTTACCACTTAATGTCCCAGGGGTAGGAGTAGAGGATTTACCTGGATGGAGAAGATTATTTAAACCTGCCCAGAACTTCTGGGGGTGTTTTGGTGTTTATGTTGCAGATGGCAGAAGTAGTTTTTTTTTTGTCAAGGGTGATGGCTTTTTTAGTCTCATTTCTCAGTTGTTGGAATTTAATGCGATCTAGGGGTAACTTGGAAGTGTGCCATTTGTCCCATGCCTTATCTCTAAGTGTTATTTTGGATTTGGACTCTGTTGTTAGCCAGGGTGCTATACGTATCTTAGTTCTGACTGACCGTTTAGGGGCCTGAGAGTCAAGTATGTTAAGAAATGTGTCAGTAAAGAGAGTCACTCCCTCATCTTGGGGAAGGGACTTTAGCTTTGACCAGTTACAGGATTTAAGTTCCATTAGAAATTTTGTAGGCTCAAAGTTTTTTTTGTTTCTGACGAGCCTGTACATGGGCAGTCTAGCACTGATGGTTTTGTCTTTCATTATGTATGTGACCAGGTGATCACTAAGATCGTTGGGGAGAGTCCCACATATATACTTATGGGGGTGACTATTGGTGAGTATCCAATCAAGAATACTCTCTTTTTGGTTAGAATTTCCTGTTCTGGTGGTGGAGGATATGATCTGGGAGAATCCATGGAGGTTTATAAAGATAGGATTGGAGTGTGAAGAACATTGGTTCCAGTCGATGTTAACATCACCTAGAACAATAGTTTCTTGAGGGTAGTTGTTAGCTATCCAGTTAAGAATGTTCTCCATTGTTTCTGAATTGTTCCCAGGGGGGATATAGATCTCAATTAGATTTATGCTTTTTTGATTGTTTTAGTTGTAGTTTTACAGCTAATAATTCAGCATTGGAGACCTGGGGTGGTTGAATGGGATTAATTATGATGTTAAGTGAGCTTTTGTACAGGACAGCTATTCCACCTCCCCTTTTCTTTATGCGATCAACCCTGAATATATTATACCCGGGTGGCAGGATCTCATTGTCTTTGGTTGAGGGTTTAAGCCATGTTTCTGATAGACACATTATGTCAGGGAGGTAGGTTGCTAACATGGCATGTAGGTTATGTACCTTGTTGTTTATGCTTCTTATGTTTAGGTGGCAAATTAGAAGGGAGTTGGTCGACCTGTGGGAGAATGGTAGGCTGGTAGAGTCTGAAATAGAGGATGGACCTGTGTTAGGGTGGATGTCACCGTCTTTAGTAATATTTTTTCTCAGGTAGGCTAAGAGTCTCAAGAGTTTAATTAATAGTTTTAGACCATATTTGGATTTTGGAGGTTTTGGGAACAATTTATTGAGATACAGGCTGTTGGTATTTGTTGTTTTAGTGGACGTATGGAAAGGGGAGAGTTCAGCAGTAAGTAGAGGTGAAGGGGTACTGGTTTGTTGATTAGGATAGTGGAAGCCTAAGAATAGTTGAACTTCACAGCTAGTTAGGATGTATGGGATAATTATGAGTGGTAGGATGTGGGGGATAATTTTGATAGTTGTCTTTGACATGGCAGGTGAGATTGTTTTCTTTCCTAAAGATGGTGGTACAAACGTTTGAAGGAGTACTAGTGGTTAATTGTTAAAGTGGTGGAAGGGGGAGGGAGATGAAAGGGAGGTAGCTATGAATGGTTGTTAAGGTAGTGGGGGTGTGGTTATATAGCTATAAATGTGGAGGTGCTGGGGGCAGGTGGGATAAGGGGGCAGGGTGGGGCGTGGAGCGAGCCCAAGCAAAGTGAGGGCGAAGCGGAGCGGGGCTAAACCTGCCTCAGACTTTCAAGGGCCAGTGAATGGGCCAGTGGATAGAGTGAGTTAAGGAAACAAGCTTGTGAGTAAAAGAACCTTGTTTTTTCACCAATATGGCTCACTAAGCATCAGACTATACCCTCACTCAATTGTACCTGCAGTTTACAATTTTTGTTAGTATTTTCCAGGGGTTGATTAATTTGACTAGGATAGTGTGTTGTACTGCTGTGTTTAGAACCCAGTATGCTTGCTTTAACTGAGATAAATATATGGATTTGTTTCTACTTTATTACTGATAATTATTAACCTTGGTCAAGCTTTATGATTGTAGTGGGACTGAGGAGTTGAGCCTGTCCGTGTGTTCGCACCAATTATAGCGACCTTCCTTAATGCAGGCTTTAGAGCTTTGTAGCCAAGCAGGGAATTACAGGACAGTACCTTGGTCAAGCTTTATGATTGTAGTGGGACTGAGGAGTTGAGCCTGTCCGTGCGTTTGCACCAATTATAGCGACCTTCCTTAATGCAGGCTTTAGAGCTTTGTAGCCAAGCAGGGAATTACAGGACAGTACCTTGGTCAAGCTTTATGATTGTAGTGGGACTGAGGAGTTGAGCCTGTCCGTGCATTCGCACCAATTATAGCGACCTTCCTTAATGCAGGCTTTAGAGCTTTGTAGCCAAGCAGGGAATTACAGGACAGTACATGTAAAACAACATCTTCTGGGCATTACACACAATCCACGGGAGTCATGAAGCTAATATATCTCTGTTTTTCTCCATATAGCTGTTGCAATACATCACAAACAACACATCCAGGCCAATTCCCCATGGTTTCTGATTCACTGGAATAATACTGTTGCATGACCTGTGATTGGCTTTGGTAGTAGCTCTCCATGGTTTCTGACTCACTGGTGTGGTACAGTTGTACGAGCTGTGATTGGTTGTCTGCCATGGCTTCTGATTCAGTGGCTAGGCACTGTTGCATGGCCTGTGATTGATGCCTGTGGATTTTCTGAATGACCAGTGCCTTTTTGTTGTAGTACTTTTGTGGTCTCACTCCTTCTTTATTTAAAATACAGCTGTAAAATACCTAGCTCCTGCTGAAAAATTACTAACCATTGAAATGTTTGAATGTGCCTTCAGTTAAGAAAGTTTTAATATTCACTTACTAAAAATGTAACTTTCTTAATAGTAATAAACAGTTTTTTTGCAGAGCTGTTAATTTAACAGGTTAACAATTTAATAATTTTTTCACAAGTATTTACTCAAGCTAATGCACTCTTAATTAACTGGCCCCCCAGGGTGATGTACACGCCTTTGGACATTTTAATATTAATGTTGTAAATACGGCATGACTAATTTGCACTTCTATGCGCAGAAGGCCTTTTAAATTTTAAAAAAGGAAAACAAGTGAATGTCTCAGCAGTAGGTGGTGACAATAAAAACACTAAGAAGATTGATTCTAAGGTGAAAAGATTGGATTCTGAGTTGAGAAAATGGAAAGAAAAAAGATTATTAGAGATGAAAAGGAATATGAAGTGCGAAAGAAGACCACCTTAAATTTAGCAGCACAGAGTAGCAATGTCTCGCGTAACATTCAGTGTACAGAAGAGCAGATGCAAGCAGAAAGCACCGCGGTCAACGAAAAGCAAAAGAAGCAAAAGGATTTTGTCTCGAGATGATTAAAGAGATTGGAATAAAGAAGGAGGACACAGATAATCAACAATTTCACTCACAGCGACAAACTGCAACTAGAGAAAGAGCTTCCGGCTGCAGTAACCAGTGGTTTCTTATTAGAAGTATGTCGGCCAGGAAGTGCTCTTATCCTCTTTTTCAGCAAACAACAAGGAAAACATAACAGACAATGTCAGTGTAATGCCTATCAATTATAAAATATTCAATTTGACTGATAAAATCTTTATGGAAAGAGAAACCAAAGTATTGCTAAAGGGTTTCTCCTACATACCCACTGCTGGGTCCATTTTGGTACAAACTATTACCAACTTCAAAGGTTACATTAGGAAGTTGAACTTCGATTTTTTTCAAGGACTGCACAACTTTTAAGAAAAGGGACTTTGTTACACCTAGCTTGTTCAATCCACCACTCCACCCTATGATCAGAGCTTTCAAGGAAGTTTATGAAAAAGAGATTAGGGAAGTGTTAAAAAAGAAAAGTGAGAAAAAGTTTGTCTTTTAAGAGCTTTTAAATTAAAAAAGTTTGAATGAACATAGAAACAATGACAGTATCAAAATTATGAAAGCAGATAAAGATGGAGCTATGTTGGTGGTAAAGTCTTTTAAAAGATGATACATTTTATGAAAAGGTGGGTAAAGGTGACATTGCAAAGGCATACAGACATGTGGATTCCTGGTTGTTTGATAGTTTATCAGAAGGGATTATATATGAAAATATGTATACTATTTTCCACACTTTGAAGCCAAAGTTAGGAAAGCTATTTAGTGCACCAAAAATACACAAAACTTTGTTTGATCCTCCATACAAACCTATAGTGTCAGCCCCAGCTTCAAACCTGGAAGCCATCCTAAATTTAGTCGTTAGTACAAAAACCCTCTTTTATTAAGGAGTCTTGATTTTCTAGAGAAAATCAAGCCATTTTTAGAAAAAAAAAAAAACGAAGGACAAACCCTTGTTTAGTAAAAGAGGCACTTACAAATGCCAGCAGTGCTCAATGTGCAGATATATTTCTGAGGGCCCTTACTTTGAGTTTTCTGGCAGTGAAAAATCCTATTCACTACAATTTTTTTTTACATGCAGCTCCAAGTATGTGGTTTTCCTTGCAAAATGTTCTGTGTGAGGTGTTTTACATGGGAAAAACCAACAGGGAATTAAAGAGGAGACTTTATGAACATCAGTATGCTATTAAAATTAAGAACACATACAATGCACTTGACAAACATGCATCATAGTGTAAAACTTTCAAGAAATTTTACTTTTGTGTGATCAATCAGGTCACCATTGATTTCAATGGTAACAGAGAAGGGAAACTAGAATTTAGAGAGTTGAAATGGCAGATAGAGTTGTACGCATACAAAACTCCTGGGCTGAATAATAATGTTAATTATAAAGTGGTACTTCACAGAAGGCAACATTATGACAAATGTAAATGAGAGTCATTTATTTATTCTTATTTATGGTATTCCAAAAGTTTTTTATGTAGCAGTATCTCTTTAAGAGAAAATGGAACTAATTAATTGAGTGTTCTGATTTGATGTTTTGTTTATTGTAGATGGTATTTAAATGGTTTTATCACAAATTGTATTTATTCTGAAGAACATCTTTATGGGTCAAAGCGTAAAATCATTAAAAGGTTAACTTTTATTCCTTCATTGTTTCTTTAAGCGGTGTTTTTTTATTATAATTTACTAAAAGTAGATTGACACAAAGTTTTATTTTTACACAACAGAGTGTTTGCATGCACAAGGAGGCATGCAAACACTTTTTATGTAGAAATAAAACTTAGTTTTGCCTCTTTAAACATAATCTTGAAAACTTCTCTTCCCTTGAAACTCAGTTTTTGAAAATGCAGCTAGCAATCAATTATACTAGAAATGAGGTGCTGACATTCAGTCTCAAATAGCATATAGTGAAGTACTAATTAGTATCTATGTGAAAGGTACAGGAATTCAAAGGACAGATGTGTAACACCCATTGGGTCCAAGTGTCCCTTTTCAGGAGCAACCTAGGAGTACTGTCTGGTGTTGTAACTTAGCAAAGGCAAGACAAATGAAGGCTGAGGGAATCAAACCATGTACTGCAGGAAGCAGCTGTTTAACAGCTCATGGCTTTACTCATCTGCACTAAGTGCTAGACAAACTGTTGCAGCCCAACACATTGGATTTCACATCTGTGTGCCTAAAAACACCAAGCTAAATAAAAAAAATGTATTCCTAGTTAAAATAGTAATATTAAGCTCATAAACTTCATGCTGTTAAGTTTATTCACAGCTAAATAATAAACACACGGTCAGCATTCAACAGAAGATGGAAACCAAGGATCCCATGCAAAGAACGAGGCTCAAGTGCTCATACTCCTGTTTACTACAACCCAGTTCCTTTCTTTACACCATAAGTACTCTCACTCGTGGGGACCATTAATGAGCCTAGCCCAAATTTAAACTTGTCCCCAAAACCCTTTTTGGTTAAGTGACTTTCTCAAGAATGGGGCAGGGCATAAATATGGGGCAAAATCAGAGATGTTCTAGAAATATGGAGACAGATAAGAAAAAACTACTGTAAAACATTTAAAAAAGTTAAGAGAATAAGAGGTTTTGCATCAAAATGCATTTTATGAACTACATAACTATGAACTCTGTGGCTGACATTGATCAACTGTAATCCTCAGCGATTTGCCAAAAAAACAAAAAAGGATTAAGACTCTTACTTGCCTTTACAAAGGTGCAGGTTTTGAGTTTTTGTGACCCAGAGTAAGTCATTAAACTTGATAATGCCCCTAACTGGGGCATTTCACACACACACACACACACACACACACACACACACACACACACACACACACACACACACACACACACACACACACACACACACACACAGGCACAGACACACACAGACACAGACACACACACAGACACACACAGACACAGACTTTTGTTCAGTCTAAACCGCTGCAGCATTAACCTCTATCTTGTTCATCAGCAGATGTAAAAAAAATTGCTTAGGGCATAAATACCCAGACGGGACTTTTAAATCTCATGCACCATAAGTGAATGTCATGTGCTGTGCAGGGCCCTAGTCAGGATCTAGGTTGCCCTGTGCTGGATCTGTCCCTGGTCAGTCTGCTCCCTCCACCTCACTAGTTTCCTTAGTGCCTGTACCACTAATGAAACCCATGATACATGTGATATTGTTAGGGCTTTATCCCTCTATGCCACAGAATTGACATCCCAACAGATACGTTTTTGAAGCCAGCAATTGGAGCAGCCAAACACCTTGTACATTGGCTTTTCACAGCAGCAGCAGCAGTTTTTCAGTGAATAGTTTACTATTGGATGGTAACACAAAAGTTATCAATCCAGCTGAAAAGTGCTTGCTTCACTACTGCAAGTCCCTTTCTTCAGAGAGCAAAATGAAATGAACAATTGTTCTGTCTTTTTGAAGCACTGTCTCCAGGTAAAATCTCAGTAAATGGTGTTTGAAGATATATGGAACTGACTTTTATCCCAGATTCTGCCCAACCCCCAAGAAAACAAAAAAAATACCTCTCAACTTCTTTTCTCAAGCATTCTGGACAAAACCAAAATAAAGTATTCCATCAACCTTATTGAACAATAAGAAATATGAACCTGTAATATCTGGCATTACTGACTCACTCACTCACTTATTTACTGTTATCCTAAATTATTTAGGAGAAAATTAAAAATTAAGGGACATGGCAAAAATGTGAGGCAAACTCAGGGACGGGTGAGTAATATGCAGGATGAAGAATGGACTAGTTTAATTCAATTTTTATGTCAGACCAAATAGGGTTCCCAAAATTTAATATCCTGCAAGTTTGAAATGTTATGAGCAGAAATGATAGCCACAAAGGAAACCATCTTCTAAGAGATTAACTTAACAGCCATTAAACCAATTTGCCAAAGTGCAGGATGGCCACTCCAGAAAATCATGAAGTTCAAATATCAAGGACGGCAAGGACAGGAAAGTAAGCAGGACCATTTTAAATGATTTTTTTGATCAGGCATTGACAGACAACAGCTCTGTTCTCCCAAGGTTCTAATCAGCAGAGGAGCCAGAAACATGTTCATTGATTATGGAATAAACAAGGCCTAACATATGTAGGTGCATCAAATAACACTGCATCACATGCATACTAGCTGACCAAAGCAATGAAGGATACTTTGACCAAATGAAGAACCTCTTCTACTTCACAAATATATCTGATCAGTGGATGGCTTTCTGGAGGAAACCCTACAACTTATTGTGACAATTATTCAATAAGCAGCAACTCATCACCTCAATGACTTCTTCAAGGTCTGTTTTCTCTCCTTTTCTCTATGTTGTGCAACCTGACGTTTATTTACATATGCTGGGGGATGGACTCAAAGTAGCATTCCACCCACCCACGCCTCCCCCTGCACACAACATACAGGACAGCAGTTTTTTTTTCATTTTTAAGAAAACAGCCCTTTAAAACTAATCAGTGAGATGAGTTATGACTTGATGAGTGAAAGTGAAACCCTACCCAACAGCGTCTATTATCTTCAAGACTCCCACTGGAATTTTAAGAGTAAGTAAACTAAAGTAGGAGCCTCTCAGGAGCCAGGGACTGCTGCTATTTCAAGAGCCCTTAAAACTGCCTCTTCCAGTAGGTATAGCTATGACATGATCATAATATATACTGTCATGAAGGCACATGAAAGACATGCAGACGGACGTGCCCAGACTTGCTACACATGCTTTCATCAAGGCTAAGACTTGGCCTCAGTAGTATTGTCTGCTCACCTAGATTCAAAGAAAAGATAATTGGTTTTAACAATTGACTAAGAAGTTGGTGTTATTCTAGGGTGATCAAGTGTGTGTCTCCCTGAAAAGAGATTATTGACAACCCTACTTGTTTTGCCAAGGATGGTCTACACTTCTTGTTTAAGGGCTTCCACATACTGGCCAAAGCTTTTGCTAACCCCATTGTGCCATTTTAAGGCAGACGCCATATAGAGAACACCCTGACCTAACCAACAAACCATATCAAAAATTAGATAACATCAAGGTGTCACTTCTCAGTGACAGGAGTCTAAATAACAAATTGCCCGAATGGAGGACTTCTGCATCCATAATGGGTCCATTTTTCTGTAGTGACTGAGACATGGTTCATACATAATGGCACCCCCTCTGTGCCTGGACTTTGTGCATATTATGCCTTCAAGCCCAAGGGTAATGGCGTCAGTGTCACAATTGTCAAGGTGATAACCCATGACGCTCCTAGTGAACTCAATAAACTCCAGTGTATACCAGGTAAGTTAAGCTTGAAACATATAGTTTGTTCCGATCCCCTTCCATACACCTCAGGATCATACGTTTCTGCCATTCCTAGAAAACATCCCTCTCAGAGATGCATCTCTAATCCTCAGTGATTTAAACTACCCATCCATAGAGTGGAGTATGTGTACGTCTAACATCAGGTATGCACAATGTTTCATAAGTTGTGTGAATGAGAATTCCCTGGGTGAGACTGTCTATAACCCCACCAGGAACAGTAACATACTGGATCTAATCTGTCCATAACCCCACCAGGAACAGTAACATACTGAGTCTAATCTGTCCATAACCCCAACAGGAACAGTAACATACTGGATCTAATCTGTCCATAACCCCACCAGGAACAGTAACATACTGGATCTAATCTGTCCATAACCCCACCAGGAACAGTAACATACTGGATCTAATCTGTCCATAACCCCAACAGGAACAGTAACATACTGGATCTAATCTGTCCATAACCCCACCAGGAACAGTAACATACTGAGTCTAATCTGTCCATAACCCCACCAGGAACAGTAACATACTGGATCTAATCTGTCCATAATCCCACCAGGAACAGTAACATACTGGATCTAATCTGTCCATAACCCCACCAGGAACAGTAACATACTGGATCTAATCTGTCCATAACCCCACCAGGAACAGTAACATACTGGATCTAATCTGTCCATAACCCCACCAGGAACAGTAACATACTGGATCTAATCTGTCCATAACCCCACCAGGAACAGTAACATACTGGATCTAATCTGTCCATGACCCCACAAGGAACAGTAACATACTGAGTCTAATCTGTCCATAACCCCACCAGGAACAGTAACATACTGGATCTAATCTGTCCATAACCCCACCAGGAACAGTAACATACTGGATCTAATCTGTCCATAACCCCACCAGGAACAGTAACATACTGGATCTAATCTGTCCATGACCCCACCAGGAACAGTAACATACTGGATCTAATCTGTCCATAACCCCAACAGGAACAGTAACATACTGGATCTAATCTGTCCATAACCCCACCAGGAACAGTAACATACTGGATCTAATCTGTCCATAACCCCAACAGGAACAGTAACATACTGGATCTAATCTGTCCATAACCCCACCAGGAACAGTAACATACTGAGTCTAATCTGTCCATAACCCCAACAGGAACAGTAACATACTGGATCTAATCTGTCCATAACCCCAACAGGAACAGTAACATACTGGATCTAATCTGTCCATAACCCCACCAGGAACAGTAACATACTGGATCTAATCTGTCCATAACCCCACCAGGAACAGTAACATACTGGATCTAATCTGTCCATAACCCCACCAGGAACAGTAACATACTGGATCTAATCTGTCCATAACCCCACCAGGAACAGTAACATACTGAGTCTAATCTGTCCATAACCCCAACAGGAACAGTAACATACTGGATCTAATCTGTCCATAACCCCACCAGGAACAGTAACATACTGAGTCTAATCTGTCCATAACCCCAACAGGAACAGTAACATACTGGATCTAATCTGTCCATAACCCCACCAGGAACAGTAACATACTGGATCTAATCTGTCCATAACCCCACCAGGAACAGTAACATACTGGATCTAATCTGTCCATAACCCCACCAGGAACAGTAACATACTGGATCTAATCTGTCCATAACCCCACCAGGAACAGTAACATACTGGATCTAATCTGTCCATAACCCCACCAGGAACAGTAACATACTGGATCTAATCTGTCCATAACCCCACCAGGAACAGTAACATACTGGATCTAATCTGTCCATAACCCCACCAGGAACAGTAACATACTGGATCTAATCTGTCCATAACCCCACCAGGAACAGTAACATACTGGATCTAATCTGTCCATAACCCCACCAGGAACAGTAACATACTGGATCTAATCTGTCCATAACCCCACCAGGAACAGTAACATACTGGATCTAATCTGTCCATAACCCCACCAGGAACAGTAACATACTGGATCTAATCTGTCCATAACCCCACCAGGAACAGTAACATACTGGATCTAATCTGTCCATAACCCCACCAGGAACAGTAACATACTGGATCTAATCTGTCCATAACCCCACCAGGAACAGTAACATACTGAGTCTAATCTGTCCATAACCCCAACAGGAACAGTAACATACTGGATCTAATTCTCTCGGACTTGGCTCCGGCCTGTTCTCTGCCCATGATTCTTCCCTCAACTGTTAAGTCCTCATAAAAAGCTAACGTTTCACAACTGTTCAACAAAATCACAAAGTTCTTCTATGCTACTCCAAAATGGAACTGGGATATAGCCGCCTAAGCCAAGGATCTTTGTGCTCATTTAAATAAACATGTTTGAAGGGCTGTTCCTACAAGACCATATGCAGGAGCAAATTCAATAGCAAATACCTCTAGTGGTCAGCAGATATAAGAAACGGCTTTGATTACCTTGTAAGGCCAGAGCCCTTCATCACAATGAGAATGTGAAGTCCTTCATCAAGAAGCTGAAGGCAGATATTCGGTCCAGCAAAGCCCACCATAAACATAGGGTAGCGTCTAAGGATAAATATAATTATAAATCTTTCTTTACCTATGTTCAAAAACTAAGGAATAATTCACATTGCTGCTCAGAACTTATCTATAATGACACCCCCTCTTCAAACCCTAGTAACATCACCAACACACTAACAAGTTGTGCTGCAAATTTCTCCCATGAAACTATCATCCCTTCCCCAAATGTACCAGAGTTGCATCCTGCCTCCACACTGTCTCCAAGGACTATATCATTAATGTGCTAAAACCAAAAATACTTGTTCAGGGGGTCCCAACAATATCTCGGGGTGTCTTGTAAAAGTATCCAGCAGGCCCTTGCTGATCCCATCCTTAAAAATGCTAAGCCTAAGCCTTGCCACACCTATGATTGCCATCAGTGGCACACTATTGTGGAGATACCCTTTCATAAGGCTGTCTCCATCACTGACCCAACCAAGTTACAGGACCATTAGCCTTACTAGTTTTGGCTGCAACGCCATAGAATACATCATCACTGACCTCATAAAGCAGGACATTTAGAATTTAATTAGGTTTGATCCGCAATAATTTGGATTTGTTAAGGACAGGTCATGCATCCTATATTCTGTGAACTTCTTTGATGAGGTCTCGTAAGCTGTGGGCAAATGTCACACTGATCACACTGTCTACAAGGATCTAGTAAAAGAATTTCACACCATACCACATAATAGTAGTGTAAACAGGCTTATAGCATTAGGCATAGATCCCTGTGTGGTAAGATGGAGTGCAGTCTTGCACAAGGACAGCACGTATGTTGTCAGGGCTGGGGATGCCTACTCAGTTAAGAAGAATGTGATCAGTGGCCCTCCACGGGGATCCATATTTGACCCCCCTCTTTTTGATATTGATTGTTCTGATCTCAGTACTGACAATAAGGATCTCTTGCTGAAAAAGTTTGCTGATGACCACAAGTTGACTGTAGTTGTCAAATCAACAAATTATACAAATTCCCTTAAAAAAACAACTATCATGCATTTTCACCCAGTACACTGAGAAAGGGCTCAAAATAAGTGCCAAAAACATACAGTACCTTCTCCTTCAGGAAACAACAAATTGCTACCACCTAAAGCATCAATGACACTCCACTTTCCAATGAGTCATTTGTCAGAGACCTGGGTACCTGGGTAGATGGCCCCTCACCTTTGATCACCATGTAGCAACCGTAGTCAGGAAGTCCTTCTATATATCACAACAAATCAGCAAGGGCATCTCTTCCAAAACCGGCCAAGTTATTGCTCTGCTGCACTCTGCCCTTGTTTGATACACTATAGAATATAATGCACCCTTTGGCATGTATCTCATTAGACATACCAAAAAACTCAAAAGACAACAGAGATTACTAACTAAAAGATCTTGGGCCTCAAAAATCTTAGCTATGAAGAAAGGCTGAAATCTCTCTCCTGTGCTCAGTGTTATATTTTCTCCAAAGAGGAGACCTGTGTCTTGCCCTATCAGGAAAGGCTGGAATATCTCTCCTGTGCTCAGTGTTATATACAGTCTGGAGAGAAGACCTGCGCTTTACCTTCCATGGCCTAAGGAATCCCATTAAACAAGTCCTCCTTTTTCCCAATGTGTCAGATAGTGCAACCAGCACTAGAACAAGAGATCTCAATCTGTATCAGAAAATAAATAGAACTAAATGGAGGGGTGAATTCATCACCCAGCACCTCCCTTTGCATGCCAAACAGTGTGATTCCCTGTTGCTCTTCAAACATAACTTAGGGAATTGGAGGGGTACCCTAAAATACACTCCAGGACTGACACACCTTGCCCTCCCTAAAAAGGTCGGTAGAGCCTGAGTTACTGGCTTTTCATTTCATATAGTTCTTCTACTCCTGAGATGAAACCAGCTCTCTCCCCATGTGCCTCAGTAGTAATGGGCAGCTGTAATCCGTGTTGTTTTATTTCAAGTACTAAATATCTGTCAAATGATTTTTATTTATTTATTAATTTATTTTACAAATATAATACTTAATTAATGCTTATAACCCCTAAATAAAATTGAATCAAGATTTCAGCATCAATAAAATAGTTGTTTTCAACAGTCTTCAAATTCTTGCATGAGCTACAAAATCTGTGCATGAGGTTTTTACTGCCCTTTTTTGTTTTGGTTGCCTTTTGAGGGTGTAGAATTATCACCAACAATGCTTTGTTGTTGCTTTCCTTGTGAAGGCCAATTATAAACTTCTGCATTTGTGGCCTCGGTATAGATACTTTTCTTTCTTTCATTGATAAACATGCCTTATTTAAGGACAGTTTTCTTTTTATATCTACATATATATATATATATATATATATATATATATATATATATATGGGTCTACTTTGTTTGATAGAAACACATTTCACTGAAACTCATTTCGTCGAAGCTTCATTTCACTGAAAATGAATTCCCTGAGCACAATTCCCTGAAAGCTCACTTCACTGAAAACACATTTGACCAAAACTCATTTCATCTAAACTGGTATATGCCCTGTTCCCCACTGTAGGGGTTTCTCCAACTTTAGTAAAAGTGTATCTGCAAGAGGCTGTTATTGCCACTGCCATGCCCAGCATTGTATGGCCATGGCCCCAGATGTGCAGGATCATCTGACTGTGTTTAACATTACAAGCACTCTGACAGCAGCACTGTGGACCAGTACCATGTTGATAAGTGCATCATTCATGAAACTGTGGACATGCATCAATGTCATTTTCAGCTTCATGGGCGCAGTGGAATATCTATTCCTGGAGATACTTCTCATCTGCAGCCCCATGGGAGTAATATAGTATCTACCCCTGTGGATACTTCTCATCTTCAGCCCTGTGGGAGTAATGGAGTACCTATCCTTGTGGATACTTCTCATCTGCAACCCTGTTGGAATGGTGGATACTTTTCATCTGCAGCCCCATGGGAGTAGTATACTATATATTCCTGTGGATATTACTCATCTACAACTCTGTGGAAGGGGAGGAATATCTATCCCTGTGGATACTTCTCATATGCAGCCCCATGCACATAGTGGAGTATTTATCCCTGTGGATACTTCTCATATGCAACCCTGTTAGGGTAGTGAAATATCTATATATGTGGATATTTCTCATCTGCAGCCCTGTGGGAGTGAGTGGTGGAGTATCTATCCCTGTGGATACTTCTCATCTACAGCCACATTGGAGTGGTGGAGTATTTATCTCTGCAGATATGCCTTATCTGCTGCCCAGTGAGGGATTGTGGAGTATCTGTCCCTGTGGGTACTTCTTATATACAGCCCTGTGGGAGTAGTAGAGTACCTATCCCTGTGGATATATCTCCTCTGCAACAGCATGGGGGTAGCGGAGTATCTATCCCTTAGGATACTTCTCATCTGTAACCTTGGGGGAGTAATGCAGTATCTATCCCTGGAGATACTTCTCATCTGCAGCCCTGTGGGAGTAGTGGCGTATCTGACCCTGTGGATACTTCTCATCTGCAGCCCCATGGGAGTAATGGAGTACTTATCCCAATAAATACTTCTCATCTGGAGCCCCGTGGGAGTAGCGGAGTATCTATCTCTGTGGATAATTTTCATCTCCAGCCCTTGGGAGCAGTGGATTATCTATACCCAAGGTTATTAACTTAAGTATGGCATTACATATATTAGCTGTGGGGATCTTTCACTGGCCTACTGGGGATACATTGGGAGTATCTCAGGCACCTGCCTTCAGGATCCTCCACTTTCGTTGGGGAACCATATATGGTTCCAACATACCACGGAGGAGAGAGCCAATATCATGCATTTTTTCTATGAAATAGCCCATCTGCCCCAAAGTACTGGGTGGCATAACCTGCACCCACATTGAAATAAAGACCCCATCTGGTGAACTGGGAAGGAAGTACATGATCTGCAAAGGGAATCAGTCTGTCAATTGCCAGGTGGTTTGTAATGCGTAGGGTATGATGTACAATGTGTGTGAAGGCACTGCCAGGTGGTTTGTAATGCATAGGGTATCATGTACAATGCGTGTGCAAGCACTTCCAGGTGGTTTGTAATGCATAGGGTATAATGTACAATGTGTGTGCAGGCACTGCCAGGTGGTTTGTAATGCATAGGGTATGATGTACAATGTGTGTGAAGGCACTGCCAGGTGGTTTGTGATGCATAGGGTATCATGTACAATGCGTGTGCAAGCACTTCCAGGTGGTTTGTAATGTATAGGGTATAATGTACAATGTGTGTGCAGGCACTGACAGGTGGTTTGTAATGCGTAGAGTATCATGTACAATGTGTGTGCAGGCTACCCAGGCAGTTATGTTGACTCCCACATAAGGCACACGTGTTCTGCACTAACAGTTTGCAAGCGCTGACTTCCCACAGTGCCATCTTGTTGGTGATATCAGATATGCCCTGGAACACTAGCACAAGACTCATAAGAAATCCACAAAATCAGACAGACCATGGGTACAATATGCCAAGTTGCAAATTAGATTCATTTGGTAGTGCCCTGCAGTAGGATCATGGCAGTGTGCATAAACAGTATGTGTGCGCAGTGTTGCACAATATTATATTTAGGAAGCTGTAACATCAGGGTGGGCAGCTGCAGGGGCAGCAGCTCCCATAACAACAGGCAGCAGAGGGTGAGTCAGAGGAGGTGACAGCAGAAGAACATGATCATGCCAGACAGAGGTGGACACAATATACTGTAGCACTAGCAAAGAGGCAGCAAGTTGCACATAGGAGTGTGAGTGCTGTGAAGCCTGAAGATAAAATGTGCTGTTCTGTGACATGTGAATAGTAGGGGGAGGGACCTTCAATGTTGAGAAGGACCAATGTCAGTGGATATGTGTGATGTAGTGGAGATTGTGATGGTGTGAATATAGATCTGCAGGGACACAACCTCAGTGGTAGTTGCAGCAGTGCAGCTAGGTCTACTCAACAAGTTCAGGGCATGCATGGCAGAGGGTTCATTATCCCATACATGTCCAGGGCATGCATGGCAGAGAGTTAAGCATCCCATGCATGTCCAGGGCATGCACAGCAGAGGGTTCAGCATCCCATGCATGTCCAGGGCATGCATGGCAGAGGTTACAGCATCCCATGCATGTTCAGGGCACACGTCAGAGGGTTTACATCCCTTGCATGTCCAGAGCATGCATGGCAGAGGGTTTAACATCTCATGCATGTCCAGGGCATGCATGGCAGAAGGTTTGGCATCCCATGCATGTCCAGGGCATGCATGGCAGAGAGTTCAGCATCCCATGCATGTCCAGCCAGGGCATGCATGGCAGAGGGTTAAGCATTCCATGCATTTCCATGGCATGCATGGCAGAGGATTCAGCATCCCATGCATGCCACCTCCTATGACAGCTGGCTCTGTCAGGAGCTCCACTGTTTGTACCATGACCTTGGCTAGACGTTGGTATGCTGCATGACCTTGAGCAGTGTCTGCTATGAGCTGTGCCACCATGATGATAGCCATGAACATAAGAATGGCCTCTCCTGGGAGTAGACAGTGCTAGAGCTGCATGAGTGAAATCTCCGACATACAGGGCCAAACTGGCAAACATCAGTGAATGTAGCACATGATGTCTCTGTGGATGGGTCCTCATCCTTAGCAGGTATGCCAGAGAAGACATAGCACATCCCGCTGTGTGATGAGTCTATCCAAGGAATCACAAATATGGGACATGCACTCTTGTAGGTCATCACACACCGTCACTATCTACGCTATAACTTTGGTGGTGGTAACCTATGCCTCCAGGGATGGCCTTGCACATACACATAGTTGCAGTGACTGACTTCTTTGCCCATGAGTGCTAGGGGCAGATTCTGATAACTCTCTACTGGGAACCAGGAAGCCAGCACATTTCCCTGATCAGTAGTGTCCACATTAACCTGTCTTCCCTGTGATATGTGGGTAGGCTGTGCATCTGCAAGCATGGGGGCTGTGTTCATGGTTGATGCAGAGGATGCAGTGACCACATTCCTTGTGTCCAACACACACACTCTGTCCTCCCTGATTACACCAGTTTTCCCTACCATCATTATCAGAAGTTACAGATCCTCAAATGTCAGACAGGGGCAGTTGTACAGTGCTGGTGCTACATAAAAAAATCACCCGTGAACACAACAAAACACAAAATATCCATAAGTACAACCCAGCATCAGAAGTATACATGCAACTGAGACTTTTACAAATATAAACATTATAAAAAGTAATACTTTATGTGCATACTTTGTGCAGATGACTATGGCTGATGAATCTTTAATGTGCCTGTATGACAGACAACTTTAATAAGTTTGACAGGTTAATGGGCAGCACAGTGGTGCAGCGGTTAATGTTGTCACCTCACAGCAAGAGGTTCTCTGGTTCAATTCTCGGCTGGGGTGCCTTCTGTGTGGAGTTTGCATGTTCTTCCTGCATTCGCATGGGTTTCCTCCAGGCACTCTGGTTTCCTCCCAAAATCCAAAGACATGCATCTGGAGCATTTCTCCCTGGGCCTCCGCTAAAAATAGGCTCTGTCCTAGTCTGATTTTCCCGGTCAACAAAATTATAAATAAATATATAGCGACTAACAAGTACAAATGACGTGCAGGTATTGATACACAGAAATAGGCCTATATGCCTGTGGAATCTGCAGAGGATTGTCTCTGGGGCTTGTCCAGATATCCCCAATATTCAGTATTGTATTATGGAACTCTGTAAAAGGTGCCATTCCTTTTGACAGAGGCCTGGGACTCTTCCATCTCCATGAGAAGTGGTACACTCGATGGCCCTCCAGCTGTTGCCGTATATTCCCATGCCAGGAGTTGTGCTGCCTATTGGAATCCTGTAACATATCAGTGGCCCTGAGGCACACCATTCTGTAACAATGGTTCTGCCCATCAACAGTATTAACATTGGTTACAATGCCTTCCTGGCCAACCAGGCTGCATGCAGGCCAAAGAGCCATCGGCTATGGAGATGGAGGACCTGGAGTAACACCTCATTCTCGGATTCTGAGAACTTGGCCTTACATGTGGATGATGTCCCAGCAGCTGCATTACTGTTTGTGCTCATTCGATTTTTTGAGCATTGCTCTGTTGGTATGAAAAACAAGGGAATTAGCCTTGCTCCTACATGAATCTATCAAATCCTAACTCCATCAGTATCTTCCTTGGCTGTACAGCATGCTGTTTTTGTGCCTGACAGTTATATACCAGTATCCACACTATGTAATGTCAGGCACCTATGTTTACGGAGCACATCCCCCAAACCAATCACAAAATTGCAACTGATAACAGAGATATGACTTTTCCTATAACTGTTACACATATTTTTGCTATTGTCATATGTGCAATGTATGCAACAGTAAAATGCATTTAAAAGTGCTCTGAGTATGTGCTCATGTTGTCTTCCATCAAGCTTAGCAATCCCGCAGCTCAGTGACTGCTGTACTGTTGCAGTTCCCTTCTCAGCGCACCTCATCCAACAGACATAAAGTACTATCAAACATACGTTTTATAGTCACTAGGATGAAAAGCATGTAAAAGCAGTCAATCTACAAATGAATGGACTTGTAAAAAGTAGAACTTACCTTATAGAAGTAATGTTTTCTTTTTAAATTCATCTTTTGTAGGTACTGAACTATGAGTTCCAGAGGTTTCTTCCACTGTACACTGAGGCTTTGTCTGTCTCATTGTGCTTATATAATGCAGATTAACCTGACTGGGCATGATGATTATGCTAATTAGGGTTCAGCTCATTATTGTTTCTTAATTACTTACTTTGCACAAAGCACACACCTGCTAATCATTGTGCTGATTTCTACTTGACACTGTGCACATGCCTGGGTCCCTGCAGATGTGCGGTCCAGGTCATGTTTTAAGGGGGGGGACTGTAATTCCATATTTAACCATCTGTGAATGCAGTCAATGTAGTGTGTGACTTCTTAACAGCTGGATACAGGACCGCCATGTTTCACAACTTCACATACCTTTCTGAACCATCATAATACTGTAGTATTTATTGTTAGTATTAATAACACAATATTATGTATTATCTAATACCAGCATCCATTGCATAGATGAAGTGCTCTTCAATGCCCATCACTGCCCAGCAGATGGGACAAATGAGGCCTAAAATGGGTGGCAGTTTTCTGTCATTTTTCTCTGAGATTCTTCAAGCTGAGACATTATAGCTGAATAAGGACAGAGGAGTTCTCTTTAGAGCCCAGAGATGGTATGGGGAGGACACAAAAATATTTTTCAACATCCTCCATCAGGACTACAGCCAGAGGTCCTGCCAGAAGGCTATGAAAGGCTTCAGTATGAGAATGAAGCCTGGAACAGTTTAGCCTAGGCTGTCACCTGTGCAACTGGCAACCCACTTATGTGGGAACAGTGCGGTCATCATTACAGTGATATGAGATACCACAATCCTGCCCACCTACTCTTCACAGAGGATGGAGTTAAAGAGCAGGCACCATCTATTTACTGTAAGTCGATCTTTTGTGCTAGCTGCATGTTTAAGCTGGAACTGCTTTCCATCCATAGATATTACACAGGCCCCCTTTAATGTCTATAGCACCTGAAGATATCAAAAAGAATAGGCAGCTACACTGGAGAAGATTGATGCACCTGAGAGAATGCTGGTATACGTATGCCTCATTTGTAATGTTAAAGACACAGATAAGGATCAATGCCAAAAAGTGTATTTTAGTGTCTTTTGGGAAAATGTTCTCCCAGGTTAACTACTCCACTAATAAGACACCTCAATAGAAGACCTGGTAGTTAGTGACCTGGGAACATCTGTAGACAATAATCTGGCGTTTGACCAACATGTGACCAAGGTAATAAGAAAATAATTATTTGCTGCCCAACGTATAAGTAAAGGCATCTCATCTACATCCAAGGAACTTAAAGTGCCACTTTACTTGGCCCTTATCAGACATATCATTGCCCCATTTAGCATGCACCTTCCAGGCATTTGCAACAATTGGAACATCCACAAAAGTTCTTTATCAAGAGAATCCAAGGTATAAACACACTGTCTTATACTGATTGCCTTAAAGCTCAGTTTGTATACTTGGTCTCCTACAAATTACTGAGAGGCAATCTATGCTTGGCATACAATGCATCCTTGGATCCATCTCTGATGTTTCTCTTGTCCGTTCACAGAACAAACAGCATGAGAACTACTAAATCCAAGGATTTAGAATTTGTTTGTGAGATAAACAGGGCATGTTGGCAAGACAGATGTGTTTCTCAGAGGATCTCCATGCTCTGGAACAGGCTACCCATTCATGAGAAGTAGACCCTTCCCTTACCCTATTCAACTGTAACCTTGATGGATGAGAAATCAGAAATTCGTATAGGGTCTGGTCCCTATGTCTGTGATAGTCAGAGGCAGTCAGTAACTGTGCCCAAACTAACATACCCTCTCCACATTACCTTTAGCAACGTCCTAACTAACACACCCCTGCTAAAAAATGCCCATGATACAAAGAGACACAGTTAGCTAAACATATAAAGATTCTGGTGGTCATTAGCCTAGTATAAACCTATGAACCTATTAATAGCAGTAGGGATTCATTCCAAAAATATACAATTTTCATACACTAGGGCCACTTCAGTCATTACTGCCATCACTCAGAGGTAGCAGTATGACTGTTATTAGTCTGTGTGTGTACCTTCTTGTATTTCTGGATAAGGGGGTCAGAATGCTACGGCTGTGCTGCCACATTGTTGGGATCCTTGTAGCTTCAATTCTCTCCCCCCCCCCGTTGTTTTATCATGAAATATTTCATGTTTATTTTTCTGTCTCATTATAATAACTAAAGCATTGGATGGGGTAAATATGTATTATCAACATTACTGTCTGGGTGGATATCTTTAGCAATATAGTCGCTTCTTTTGCATATAATATGTAAGTGAAATATATCTGAGCAGCAATTTTATTTTGCATATGTACATTTGTCGCAGACATCATTACTGCATCTCAAAATGGTTTGTCTAAGTAGCTCATGATCTTACTCCTCTCTACGTCAGAATTCAGGTGACAGCGGCTGTTGGTTCAGCTCCCAGTTGCATGATCTTACTCCTCTTTACGTCAGAATTCAGGTGACGATGGCTGTTGGTTCAGCTCCCAGTTCTGTATACTGACAGCCTTTATAAAGTGTTTTTTGGTCCTTCAAGTATATTATGTTTAAGTATATCACAATCAAAATATATGTGGGATTCAGTTTTTCATATGTTTCCTCCCGCCCCCTTTTCCTGCTATCCTGTTACATGCATTTATTTTATATATTGTTTTGTTTCTCTCGTTGTCCCATTCGATTCTCAGCTAGAGCGTCTTCTGTGTGGAGGCATGCGTGAATCAGCATGCCTTCGTTGAAGGTTGTGCGTCAGGGCTGGTAACTCGGCACGTAAAAATCCACTACCAAACATTAGCGGACCGGAGTTCCGCTGTGGCGACCCCTAACCGGGATAAGCCGAAAGACACAACAACATTTTGTTTCTCAGCATCTAGGCCTGCAGCCATCTCTTGGGCAAGGTCTGTCAGCCCCCCACATGTGGCAACAGCAGTGCCACCACCACCGCTACCAGAAGCACCTACAGCATGTGGATCCCAGCCAGCCACAGCCACCTTCTGCCCTCCCTGCACCACCTACTACAGGTAACCCTGATGCAAATGCTGGTACAGTTGTTCCCGCCAGTAGCAGTGCTAACAAATGTGATACCTTTGTCACTCAGAGGCAAGTAGCTGACATTTAGGATGAAATGGCCAAATGAAGAACCTCCTTCAGTGACTCATTGAATCACATCCCTGTCCAACACTGTCTTTATCATCTGAGCCAGGGCCAAGAGTGACAGTCTCCAGGGTTGTGAGTAATCTCTCACTGGGTCACAGCTGGCAGAGACTCCAGCTGCAAATACCTCATCCTATCAACCAAGTTGTTCTCCACCCTTTTGTGTCCATGCCTACCTCTGTTGTTTCCTCAATTCCGCCTTCACCCTTATCCTCCCTATGTTTGTCTGATGTCTCCTTCACTGTTGTGCTCTGCCTCCAGTTTCATGTTACCCCACACCCTGTCAGTTGTGTTTGTCTTCCCTGCTACCTCTTACTTTCCTCTTATGTCCCTTATGTCCTTCTCCAACTTTCCTTCTCTTTATGCATGAAAGATGGGCATCTGTCACACAACAATTACTCCGCCTTCCCCCACATCCATCCTACTCATTCCTAAGTTGCTCACCTTCTATTCTACCCTCTGCTTGCTTTCTATTTTCCTTTACTCCTATTTCCAACCTGTAATCTGGTCAAATAATAGATAAACACACCTCACACATGCCAAGGTAGAGCTTCAAAATCACTTATATTTTGTGTGGACATGACAAGGTAAAGCTTCAAAATCAGTTATATTTTGTGACTGGACTGGGCATGATGGTTTTCTATTGTGAAGAGTACAGCCAGTGCTCATGTATATCCAATGAGGACAAGTGCTGCTCATTGTATATCTGTGACTACGTACTGCCACTATCACCTACAATTTATACCGACTTCCATCAGTCATCAGGCATGCAGATGAGCTGTGTCATTTTGTGGCACTCCGCAAAAACAAGATACAACAAAGCTAATGCTTTTTGTGCAATTACTTCTGTAGCTCAGCCTGCAGGGGTGGCTCATGCTATTGGACTGCAGGACTGCAGCCCTCCCCAGCTGTAAAACAAGAAAAAATTAAACAAAAATATAAAAATAATAAAACTTTAAAAAGCAACTGTGACTCCCGGAACATTGCGCATGCGCACTCACAGCATTTCCCAATATTCAGACTGCTGGTGAACCAGTCTGGAGCATGAGCACAGCATCCAGACTGTCTACACCAGCAGTCCAGATTACAAAGACAACATGTACATCTACATTTTCCCAGCAGTTTATGCAGTCAGAACTGCATAGACTGGAAGGGAATCAGACTGCAACATCCACAGGCAGGGTGGTCTTGCGGGACAAATAGGACAAAACTTAGGTGCTCTCGCAGGAAGGGCTTGCCTACTGCATAGATTTTAACAGCTTGGCAAGCAATGATGGTGCAGGAATGGATTGAACAGCTCGGCACAGGTAAGTGTGTGGGTGCAAAGCCCAAGTCACTACATGGTGGTGGATAGAGAATAAGGCTTGAATCCTGTACCTTGGGCTCAGCTGGCAAGAGCCTGAATTCCCTACCCACCACAATTTGTAAAATAAATGCAGATTTTTGCCTCATATTTGTTCTGCTCCTCATAAAATCTGTGGTTTCTGTATTTTTATTTCTCAACAAAGCCAGTTATACAGTGATGCAGTGGTAGCATTGTTGCCTAACAGCTAGAGGTTGTCTGGTTTGATTCTTAGCTGGGATGCAGTCTATGTGGAGTCTGCATGTCCTCCCTGTGTTTGTGTGGGTTTGCTCTGGTGTCCTCTCACCTTACAAAGACGTGTCTGTAGTGTTTCTTCCTCTGCCAAAAATTGGCTTTTGTTTCACATCAGACTTTCCTGGTTAACAAATGTTAAATAAATAAAAATGACAAGCACTGAAATTTCAGACTTCATATTCTTCAGAAAGTACAGGGTAACACGAAACCTATTATTATAGCAAGTTTATAAGATGGATATTTGAAATTTGTCCCTATTTTTGGGACTGTATTCCCCCATTATTGGATTTGCCCAGGTTTTTTGTGCCAAGGTTGAGAGCTATGGTGATAACTGAACTCACTGAATATGTCTGTGGACTGTATTCCCGCATTACTGGCTTTGTCTATGTGTTTTTGCTAAGAGGTTGAGTGCTATGGTGAGAACTGAATTCACTGAATATGTTTGGGGGCTGTATTCCCCCATTATTGGCTTTGTTCAGGTGTTTTGTGCTAAGATGTTGACAGCTATGGTGAGAACTGAATTCACTGAATGTAGCCATTTAATTTTCAGTCTTCCTCTTTCATAAAATAGATGATTGATTTGGCATAGTGGTATGTTGCTCTGACCGTTTTGCACAGAGTCCTGGGTTCAATGCTTGGCAGTAAAATGTATGGTGGTAACACAGTATTTTATTCTAGCAACTTTCCAACATTATACAAGCAATGTTTAAAATGTGTCTCTGTATTTTGGTATTTTGCCCCCCCTAAATTTTGGCTTTTTCCAGATTTCTTGTGCTGCAAAGTTCAGAGATACAGCTGAGTGTCAAGTAGATTTTACAAGAAGTTGAGAGCTGCAGGGGAACAAAAGTTTAGTGACGCTTATGCTGAACCTGACCGCATTATTAATAGCACAACAGGTAGTGTACTTGCTTTTGATGCAGAAGGCTGTGGGTTCTACTCCCACAGTAGGTAGATGCATTGCTGATATTATACTGTATTGTAAAGGGGGTGGATGCTGCAGTCATTTTTGGTGAAGATGCCTAGTAACTCTGAACCTGTTATCAGTTTTCCATCCATTCCCTATTGCAATATTACTGGCTTATCATTTTTTAATGAAACATAGGCAATTTATTCCTCAAGGGCAACAGATACTTTATTTGTAGATGAAACAATGAAATATAAAGTTGTTTGCTAGCAGTAACCTCTTCATTAGTTACAGATTTCTTTAATGTGGAATTATTTAGATGACTTTTACTTCTTCAGAGATTGTGCATATTTACTGATACTGGTGGACTGTAGAAGTTTGAGTAGACTTTTATGATAGAAATGTTCTGCATTGGGCAGTTTTGTTATTATTGGTGCATGCATTTTTTTTTCATTGTTTACTGGAAAAATGTTCTGAACCCAGCCACTGGGGATGCACAAGCCAGTGCATTTCTTTGTGCCGGTCCCAAGCCCAGATAAATGTGGAGGGTTGCGTCAGAAAGGGCATCCGGCATAAAATTTTGCCAAATCATACATGCAGACAAAAGTACACATATACATACCGGATCGGTCGAGGCCCGGGTTAACAACGACCACCACCAGTACTGTTGGCCAACAGGGTGCTGGCAGAAATTGGGCTACTGTTGGCCGAAGGAGAAGAAGAGGCAGAAGGCATGGCCGAAGGCAGGTAAAGGCTAGGACTGTGATAGTGAAGGTCGGAACTTTGAATGTTGGCAGTATGACTGGTATAGGGAGAGAGCTAGCTGATATGATGGACCAAAGGAAGGTTGGTATATTGTGTGTGCAAGAGACCAGATGGAAGGGGAGCAAGGCTAGGTGTATCGGAGGCAGGTTCAAATTGTTTTATCATGGTGTGGATGGGAGGAGAAATGGCATATGCATTATCCTGAAGGAACAGTATGCTAAGAGTGTTTTGGAGGTGAAAAGAGTGTCGGATAGAGTGATGTTTATGAAGCTGGAAATTGATGGTGTAATGATGAATGTTGTTAGTGCATATGCTCCACAAGTTGGGTGTGCGATGGATGAGAAAGAAAAATTTTGGAGTGAGTTGGATGAAGTGGTGATGACTGTACCCAAGGGTGAGAGACTGGTGATTGGAGAAGATTTCAATGGGCATGTTGGTGAAGGGAACAGAGGGCATGAGGAAGTGATGGGTAGGTATGGTGTTAAGCAAAGGAATGCAGAAGGTCAGATGGTAGTGGATTTTGAGAAAAGGATAGACATGGCTGTGTTGAATACATATTTTAACAAGAGGGAGGAGCATAGAGTGACATACAAGAGTGGAGGAAGATGCACACAGGTGGATTATATCTTGTGTAGAAGGGTTAGTCTGAAGGAGATTGGAGAGTGGTGGCAGGGGAAAGTGTAGTTAGGCAGCATAGGATGGTGGTTTGTATGATGACATTGGTGATCAAGAAGAGGAGGATGAGTGTGAGGGCAGCACCAAGGATCAAATGGTGGAAATTGAAAAATGGTAATTGTGAGGTGATGTTCAGGGAGTTAAGACAGGCACTGGGTGGCAGTGGAGTTACCAAATAGCTGGGTAACTACAGCAGAGCTAGTAAGAGAGATGGCTAGAAAGGTGCTTGGTGTGACATCTGGAAAGAGGAAGGAGGACAAGGAGACCTGGTGGTGGAATGAAGAAGTACAGGAGAGTATACAGAGAAAGAGGTTGGTGAAGAAGAAGTGGGATTGTCAGAGAGATGAAAAAAGTAGACAAGAGTATAAGGAGATGAGGTGCATGGCAAAGAGAGAGGTGGCGAAGACTAAGGATAACGCGTATGACGAGTTGTATAAAAGGTTGGACACTAAGGAGGGAGAAAAGGACATGTACCGATTGGCTAGACAGAGGGACCGAGCTAGTAAAGATGTGCAGCAAGTAAGGGTGATAAAGGATAATGAGGGAAACGTACTCACAAGTGAGGAGAGTGTGTTGAGCAGATGGAAAGAGTACTTTGAGGGGCTGATGAATGAAGAGAATGAGAGGGAGAGAAGGTTGGATGATGTGCGGATAGTGAATCATGAAGTGCAGTAGATTAGCAAGGAGGAAGTAAGGATAGCTATGAAGAGGATGAAGAACGGAAAGGCTGTTGGTCCAGATGACATACCTGTGGAAGCATGGAGGTGTTTAGGTGAAATGGCAGTGGAGTTTTTAACTAGATTGTTTAATGAAATCTTGGAAAGTGAGAGGATGCCTGAGGAATGGAGAAAAAGTGTTTTGGTACCGATTTTTAAGAATAAGGGTGATGTGCAGAGCTGCAGTAACTACAGAGGGATTAAATTGATCAGTCACAGCATGAAGTTATGGGAAAGAGTAGTGGAAGCTAGGTTAAGAAGGGAGGTGATGATTAGAGATCAGCAGTATGGTTTCATGCCAGGAAATAGCACTACAGGTGCAATGTTTGCTTTGAGAGTGTTCATAGGTTCATAGGTTCATACTAGGCTATCTGCCCTAGGGCATTTATAAGCCTAGCCAGAATGTGTTTGGCTTTCACCACCCATTTTAAATTTATTTTGCTATGCCCTTTTTCGAGGTTAGTATACTGTGCCTCTGTCTAACAGTGACACAGAAGTGATACCCGGGGTAAACCTACGATCTCCCATCCACTCATCAAGATTCCTCTTTAAGAGAGTCAATGAGGGACTCTGCCTAACCTGGACTGGGATTTTATTCCAGAGTGAAGGGAGCCTCTGGGTTATGAATCTGTCCCTCCAGCATGTCCTATTTATTTCAGTGCTGAGGTTCAAGTCTCTCAAGCGTAGCTCGATGGGATTTGGATTTTCTGAGGTGCAGCATGTCCATTAATTCCGGGTTGGACATGGCTTTATACATCAGGCACAGATCGCCTCTGAACAGGCGGTATGCCACTGAGTAGAGCTGGAGTTTCTTTAACCGGGCAGCATATGGCATCTGTTTGAGCCCTTTGATCCTCTTGGTGAGGTACTTTTGGGGTCTTTCCAGTTGCTGCAGGTGTCTGGTAAGGTACATCCCAAAAGGGGCATTGTACTCAATCATGGGCCTGATGAGGGATGAGTAAAGAGGCACAATGACCTCACCTGATCTAGATGTGAATCCCTTCATGATTAGGTGGGCTATATAAAATGTTTTTCTAACCACTTTGGCCACATGGTTGTCAAATGAGAGATTGCTATCAACTTGGGTCCCCAGGTCCCTGTCCCTGTTGATGGAGAAGTACAGAGAATGTCAGAAGGAATTGCATTGTATCTTTGTGGATTTAGAGAAAGCATATGACAGGGTGCCTAGAGAGAAGTTGTGGTATTGTATGAGGAAGTCAGGAGTGTCAAAGAAGTATGTAAGAGTGGTACATGATATGTACGAGGGTAGTGTGATGGTGGTGAGGTCTGCAGTGGGAGTGACGGATGCGTTTAAGGTGGAGGTGGGATTACATCAAGGTTCAGCTCTGAGCTCTTTCTTATTTGTAATGGTGATGGACACATTGACTGACGAGATCAGACAGGAGTCCCCGTGGACTATGATGTTTGCAGATGACATTGTGATCTGTATTGAGAGTAGAGAACAGGTGGAGGAGACCCTGGAGAGGTGGAGATATGCTCTAGAGAGAAGAGGAATGAAGGTCAGCAGGACTAAGACAGAATATATGTGTGTGAATGAGAGGGAGGATAGAGGAATGGTGAGGATATAGGGAGTAGAGGTGGCGAAGGTGGATGAGTTTAAATACTTGGGATCAGCAGTTCAGAGTAATGGTGAGTGTGGAAGAGAGGCGAAGAAGAGAGTACAGGCAGGGTGGAGTGGGTGGAGAAGAGTGTCAGGAGTGATTTGTGACAGACGATTACCAGTAAGAGTGAAAGGGAAGGTGTACAAGAGGGTAGTGAGACCAGCTATGTTATATGGGTTGGAGACGGTGACATTGACAAAAATGTAGGAGTCACAGCTGGACGTGGCAGAGTTGAAGATGTTAAGATTTGCACTGGGTGTGGCGAGGATGGACAGGATTAGGAATAAGTATATTAGAGGGTCAGCCCAGGTTGGAAGGTTTGGAGACAATGCCAGAGAGGCAAGATTACATTGGTTTGGACATGTGCTGAGGAGGGATGCAGAGTATATTGGGAAAAAGATGCTAAGGATGAAGCTGCCAGGTAACAGGAAAAGGGGAAGGCCTAAGATAAGGTTTATGGATGTGGTGACATGTAGGTGGTTGGTGTGACAGAGCAAGATGTAGAGGACAGGAAGAAATAGAACCAGTTGGTCTGCTGTGGTGACCCCTGACAGGAGCAGCCGAAAGAAGAAGAAGACTGGAAAAAATGTTCTGAACTGGAAACGCCCACTACAACTGTAGTATATTGTACAAGGAATATAATTTAATAAAATCATAAAGGTGTATCAAAGACCACATGTATGTTTCATTTGAAAACAGCCCAAAGTTAACCTTTATCTGTCACTGGCAAAATGTATTTTCTTTGAATGTGGGTTTCAATGCTGTTTCAATGAATGTGAGTTTCAAGGGCAGAGAAGTTTTAATGCTAAGTCTGTTTTCATTGTGAGATTGCATTGCTTTGTTTAGCAGACGTCCTAGTGTTTGTGCTGTAAAATGCAAAATAAAACTTTCAAATGAAGTCCAAATCATCGTAGAAGTAAAGCAGTATGCACATTAGTGTTTATGGTAAATGGGGTGAAATAGCCAAGTAATGGTTCATTGTAATAGCTGAAGGGGGGAGGCTCCATTTGACCATGATTTTGTGAGGGGGAAGGGCAGCAAACTCAGACAGCCCCGGCTGAACTATACCTCTCAACTGTCCAGATTTTCACAGAATTAATAGATTTTTGCTTCTTATTTCTGGTTTGTTCCTCATTAAATGTGTGGTTTTCTGGCAAATAATTTAGGAATTAAGTCACTAAATAATGACAGACACTGAGTTTCAGACTTCATAACCTTCAGAAAAATGCATGCAAGACCTGTTATTCTATCAACTGTCTCAGTTTATACAACAATTTTGTTGTACTGGTTATAAGTATATTTGGCCTTGTCCAGATTTCCTGCATTAACAGGTTGAGAGGTATGTGCAAATAAATTGCTTTAAAAAATTAGGCATATGCAAACCTCTCAAGTGTCCCCGATTTTGGCTCAAAATGTTGCTCTTCCCCTAATAATCCCACCGCAAAATAGCAATTTTGGAAGAAAACCTGGAGGGTTTACAATTAAGAAATAACTGTAATAATCAGAGTTATAGATTACTTTTATTTCAGAAATGCATGTAGATTCTTTTATTTTGTCAGCTGCTCAAGTTAGCAGTACTAATATTAAGTGTCCCTTCTTTGACAGGTTCCCAGCTGTATTGTGTGGCTATTTTATATTTTTGCATCACATTTTTGGTCCATTTTTCATAAAATTGTGTTTTTTGGCAAATTAGTGGCAAATCATTAAAGACTGAAGTTAGAAAATAATGACAGACATTTGAGTTTCAGATTTCATACCCTTCAGAAATTTATACTAATGCAAGACCTACTACTCTATTACCTTTCTAAGTTTATAAGAGCAATATTTAAAATTGTCCTTATTTTTGGGCCTTGTCCCACTTCTGTGTATGGCTTTGTCCAAATGTCTTGCTCTGAGGTTGAGAGTTATGATAAATGTGTCAGGGCCATCGCAGTCAGCCAGAGACATTTCAAATTGTGACATACTTGTTGCACCCCACTGCCCCATGTAGTGACTCTGGATGTGTCCAAGCAAGGCAAGGAGTAGTTATGCAGTATAAATGTTTAGAGTATCCCCCCATCCAAGGTAGACACAAGTATTACTTTTATTCTGTCCTTGATTTTGCAGAATGTTCTGGTTTGTCATATTTTTTACTGTTGATTTATGCTTATTATTACTCAGAAAGTGCCTATTGCTCTGTGTTTAAGTAGCAATGCTTTAATGACCATCAGGTAAGCTTGTCTGAGATTGTAAGATGCAAGTAAGTTTTAATAAGCGTACTGTTAAAGAATTGCCAGCATTGAAAGCCTTTCTGTTGTTGCCATGCAGAAAATACTTACATAACTAGATAATGTATAAGCCTTTGGTACTGAAATGCATATGACAGTATTTGTAATAAAGGACAGGATTACATCATTTTAAGAAGCTCATTACATTTGTTGGAGACTTGCAGTCATCTTTGCAGGCTTTCCCCATAAACTAAACAGAATGCCAATCTATCATGTGTGGTCGATTACCTGTACAATAATCCTTTAAGCAATGTATCTTGAGCTTGTTTCTTGTTTGCTTTTCATTTTTTACTTTGATCATGTTTTCCCCATGAAACAAGTAGATAGTTGTTGTCAGGCAGCAGGTCTTTTTTGGATAAGAAACATTTTTACAAGTGGGGGTATCACAGAGATTGCTACTTTCAGCATGTTACTTGGTACTTTAATAAAGCTGAATATAAATTATAATTAGAACTGCAGTGCAAGGAGAAGTAGTTTGAGTTGAGTGCTGCTTGTTTTTCTTGTACTTGATTTTGACTCGCATTCCAGTAATGTATTTAAAAAGTAATTTATTTTTTCATGCCTCCCAGCCTTTTTGTTTCCATCTAGATATTAAGTAAGCTGTCATGCAGCTAATGCACTGAAATGTTCTTCTACACTTCACATTGTCTTGATTGGACTCTCATAATGACGGTTTGGCACCCAGGGCAGCGTATTTAATTAAAGTTCCAGTTTTTGTGGTTTTGAGCATAGCATCTCCCCTTTCTAGTTGACCACACCCCTTCCCATTGGCCCCACCCATTCAGCTGCCTCCTGCAGCCCCCCTTCAATTTGAACTCACCAGCCACCACTGTCAGCCTGTAAATGAAATGCTTTGTATAGTGTTAAGTGGAGAAAGCTGAGGGTTAAAATCACCTATGGGTTGAGTGTTTTTTATTCTGCATGTGTGTACCAATCACCAACTATATACTTCGCTGGGAAAGTTGAACTTCATATGATTGACTTTCCGAAAAGTTGAAAAGTACAAAAAAAAATCTGTTTTTTGCAGGGGGGGCAAGGCACCCTGCAAATTATATATACCAATTTTGAGAATGCACCACAACGGGGAAAAGAGAAAATTCCCTGATCCCCACTGTACCGCAATCTCAGTACAAACACTTCAACTTTTCATAAAGTCAATCATAGTTGACCATATGGAGTTTGATTTTCCAAAAGTCAATCTTCTGATATAGAGCTCTTTCAATGGCACATTTTTCATGACTGGTTCCATAGGTCAGCCTGTAAGTAAAGTGTGTTGTGTAGTGTAAGAGGAGAAGGTTCAAATTGCCCCATGGCTGAATACTTTTTCTGTATTTTTTCTTTAATTCTGCAAGTGTATAATAATCACCTGCTATGTGTTTCAGTGACATCTTTAACATGACTGCTTCCATACCTCATCCTGTATATGAATTGCTTTAGACAATGTAACTGAGGAAGGTTGAGGGTTCAAGTCCTCTCTGGGATGCATATAGGCAAACTCTGTTATAGTAACATACTTCTTTCATAACATTGGCATTATAGTGCAAGTGCAGTGATCACACTCTGCCGATGACATAACTGCTTTTGGTTGATATAGTTTGTTATTTTTCTATACTTCAATCATTACACTTTTTTTGTTTACCTTTCATATCTTCAGTTACTTGACATTGATATCTGTGTGTTTCATACCGCTCCCTCCAATGTCTTCTATATCCCTGATTGTGTCACCACCTCCCTTTGTAATCTTGTCTATGTTACATTGTTACATAATAGCTTCTGGGGCTGCACTACCTTGTCTACCATCCTACCTTAAATGTAGTCCCTTTACAGCCTTCCACAAGTATCTTCTTTGCATATATGTATCCTTGGCATTAGAAGTAGAGCAGCACACAAGCCTCATGGCCATGCAGGGTGGCCACAAACCTTATTTCTCTTGCCAGAATTGCATGCACAGGATTATGGCGAGTGCCCTTGAACCTTGTGCTCAACACGTGAGCACTACTGCAGATCGTACTTCCCTGCGGTAGCACCACTGTCCTGCATGATCTTCTCACAGGTCCCGAATGTGGTCATGATGATGTTCTTTCTTCTGCTGCTTGCTGCGCACACAAGCCTCTCTGCATACATCATTAATGATCATCGGAGACTCATTGGACATGCACAGTAAACAGACTACAGCTGGCTGCAATTGTGGAACTGACATTTCTGAATCTTGGGTATGTGTACTTCCTTAAAAGTTACATTTTGAGATATTTAAAACTCTATCAGAACTGATATCCACACACTTATAAAATATACCAGCCATTATATGTTATAATAGATTTAAATACATTTTTCCATATATCTATAAAAGGTACACTTAAGCTTTTGTGTACATGAATTAAGCAGGTTCTTCTGGCAACTTTCATTGTCTCTGTCCTTTTAGACAGCATTCAAACATGGAAACCACTGCTGTTCTTAGAATATGTAAGCTTAAGACACCTGGAAAAAGTAAACCATTACTGCTTTTCAGGATGTGCCAGCTTAAGATGCATCACTTAAAGGCTTTTTAGAATCCAGCACATCTCATTTTTATTGAGATAATATCTCAAGGTCTGAAGCGTACATGATCAACTAAGAAGAGACAAGCAGTCAAAAAAATCATCAATCACACACGGACGTCAGATAATATAACGGAATTACTCAAGGTATAGTATCTTCACCAGATGTCTCAATAAAAACAGAGCAAAAAGTTCAGACATTTGAGTGTAATACTTAACTGGAATAATTATCCAAAGGAAGCTGTTATCTCATTCAGTACCAGGAAGTTCATGGGTCAAATTTGGAGGAGACTAGTTTTACTCAACACAATCATTGTATTTGATTTATGTAAATTACTATTCAAAGTCTTCTGAGGTCATGAACTTGTAAGATACTACAATGCTTTATCTTCCCGAGACATGGAATTCACTATCATATACTGGTCCACAATATGTGAGTATAGAGTTTAAAAAGATTTTCTAATCAGTGGAAATTTAAGCAAATTACATCAAGTCCAAAACACCCTCACCCAAAGGGCCAAGTAGAGAAACCCATGCATACTGTTAAACATTTGATAAAAATCACTCATCATCAAGACAGATTTCTGTGAGGACTGTCATTTAGCTTTATATAAAGGAATACCGCACTACAGTGTTAACCAAAGGATTTGTACATTCGCATCATTGCTGATGCCAAAATAATCATTATTAGGTATGGCAAGGACTGAAATGGAGATAAAACAGAACTTCTGTTATAAGTGACATGACATGCAAAGTGTCTCAACTGACTCTCTAAAGGAGATACATAAGGTGATCAGTCAGCAAAGTTCTGAAAAGAGGTAAATAAAAGCAGCAGTTGTAGTCAGGAAAAGTGATGGGATGGGGGTCATTTATCATCCAAATTCCAGACAGAAAGCTGTTCTAAAGAGACACATCTATTCAAACTGAATTATGTGTCACTCAAACTAACAAGTACCATTTGATTCCTGAACAGGTACAGAAGTATTGAGAGGATAAGCCTTAAGAGACATCCAGCTACTCCACCCATGCTTTGCCCATTTCTGCCTTGTACTGTGCCAGACTTCCTTGAAGTCCTATAGGTTCATAGATAAGTACTAGGCTAATTGTTCTTGTGAGACATTCTATGCCTAGCCAATTATACCATTTGAGAATCAAACCCTGTACCTTGTGTTTGCAAGGTAAACACCTTAACCATTATGCCAACCCCAATCCCTATGTATTTTGCTCTATACTACTTCCTTAGGCAGTGCATCTTACGGCTCTATCACCATGTCCAAAATCATTCTCTTTATGGAAGGGATCCGTGCCTTCCTCTTCCTTCCATCTTACTTAGGATCTATTTTAAAACCTTGAATCACCACTTTGTTGAACCACCATTCACTAAGATGACATTGATGAATTCTCACCACATTGAGTGACATCAGTGAATTAAACATCATCAAAAGCACGGCCAGCCTTCTATTTGCTGTTTAACACGTTTTAGTCATGGTGTCCTGCATGCTACTGACTGATCATGTTTTTTGATGATGTGTAATTCGATGATGCCATCACTCTGTGTTGTGAGAATTTAGTGATGTCTTGATGAATGGTGGTTCGACAAAGTGGTGATTTGATGCTTTAAAATAGGTCCCTTTCTTATGCAGTTTGACCCATCCTACCTCCCTCCTAATATCATGCTGCCTCCAAATCATATACATTTCTGTTTTCTGTTTTCTAATGTACCTGTGATCATACATATAACTTTTTCATCATACCCAAGCACTCATCTTTCATTCACTTAATTTGCTAAGTCTAGACTGCATGTTTCCTACCAGCCTAATTTTCCTTTTGTGTAGATGTCAGAACTCTACACAATACTGCATGTATGGTGTTACCAGAGCCCTATACAATGAATGGAAGATCTTGTTATATCTAGTATTTACTTCCCATTTTATGCATCTTTTGGCATTTTGTCAGCCTTCACCCAACGCCCTTTCATACAGCACAGCATGATTTTGGTTAGAGATGGCTATGACCCTCAGATCTTTTCTCCTTTTAAGGTCTCACTGCTCATCAAGTTAATTAGTTTCTACTGAATGCCTCCATCAGTGTATAACGATTTATGCTTAACATTAAATCTCAGCTGCCATCTATTTCCCCACTCAACAAGCTCCTGGAGGTCTGTCTGTAAATATACATCTAACTAAATTCAGGAGTTATTCCTCTTATATCCTGCAGGTGGCAGTAAACAGTAAACCAATCTGTAGCAACACTTCCTTCTGACATCACCATCACTGTGACCATGTGTCTTACTAGCAATGAAATGATCCCTGAAATGGCAGGCCTTGCAATTTCCCCAGGGATGGACAGTAATTAAATCATTCATAGAAATTAACTATGTAGTCAGGGGATGCCACTTAATGGGAATACAGAAAACCTTTCAGTAGAAAAGATTGTTGCACAAAACAGATTTACTGCCTTCACCCAGAATTATGAATATGATAAAGATATAAATATCTAAAGAGACAATAAAACTTATAAAGTCAACAATACAACTTAAAGGCTTGCTTTGAGGAAACTATGCAGAGAAGATACATATATCTAAAGCACTTGCACCTTTTGTTTTAAATCAGAAACTTAAGATATATATTATAGTTCATTATAATTTTGTTTTAATGATGTTATAAAATGCAGTTTAATTTCTCGGCAGAAAGGTGGATCCATAAATGGATTATCCTAAATATTAGCACAGCAACCACAGCTTTTCCTAACCACAGACAGTGCAGGGTTGTTCAATAAGGCAAAGAGAGGATTTACTTTGTACTTTTTGTCAATTGCTAGTCTTGGACATACCAACATAGCAAAACAACTTGGTCTATTTATTTTATTTTTATTTATTTACCATTTGTTCATGGGGCAAAGAACTGATCCAGGTGGACTGTTTTGAGGTTCAGACCAGGAAAAGTGAGCAGAAAGCAAACACAGCTTAGAGTACAAAAGAAGAGTGGAAAGCATTATAACATTGTCCAGTTTGACAGTGCAGGAATGTGTCTAATACAATATTATCCAGCATGCAAAAACATTATAACATCATAGGAGAAGTCTGACAAAGTAGGAATCTATTATCATGTCTGCATGTCCTACCTGTGTTCATGTGGGTTTCCTCTGGGTGTTCTGGTTTCCTCCGGCAATGCAAAGATATGCATCTGGAGCGTTTCTCCCTAGGCCTCCATTGAAAATGGCCTCTGTCCCAGTTGGACTTTCCCAGTAAGCAAATGTTAAATAAATAAATGTTATATACAACTGTATTTACAGAGTTATTGCATGTTATTTTGGGCTACAGTGATAGGCTTATAAGGTGGATAATGGAAAAAGGTAGAAGAGCAAGTGAAATACAATCAAGGGTGGTGGGTGCTGTGAGGGTGGGGATTGATGGAGAGTGAAAAGGAGAGATGATGTGGAGGAGGGTACAGGATACACAGATAGGAGAGATGGGTTGATCCAGCATAGATGTCTTAACATTAAGTTATGAGGTAGTTGTATGGATAAAAGACAACATGAGTGGAATAGAGTTGAGGAGTTACATAATGCCTTGTGGAGGAAAACATTTACAAGCAGCTCTTAAGAGCAAACATTTCTTGAGCTGATGTCTAAAACTGGGTAAGGAGGTGGTACCTTAGCAAGGATAGAGACAGAGGCACAGTATACTAACCTTGAAAAAGGGCATAGCAAAATTAATTTAAAATGGGTGGTGAAAGCCAAACACACTCTGGCTAGGCTTATAAATGCCCTAGGGCAGATAGCCTAGTATGAGCCTATACCTGAGGCACCATGACTGAGAAGCTGTGCTCGGCGGAGTAGAGTTTTGTGAGTAGGGGAGAGAGTATTGTGATCAAAGGTTGTAAGATGTTGGTATTTTCGAATGAGTCAGCTACAGAAGAAGACTAAGGAGTCACAGCCTAAGAGTTTGTGGATTAAATAGGCCAGGATAAGCATGCATCCTTCATTTAAGGGAAGTCATTTTGCTTTAAATAGTACAGTGAGGTTCTCCTGGGGGAGGGGGCTATTGTGATGATTCTACAGATTTGAATATAATTTGTAGACTTGAGTGTTTTTCTTTTACATTAAGGCTTTGGCAATAACAGGGAGGCTGTATTGTAGCTGTGGTAGGAGAACTAAAATTGCTGCCCTAATTTCTGGTAACAATAGAAGTGATTTTTCTTTTTTTTAAGTCCTGAAAAGTATAATACTTAGATTTAGTAATGGTGATTAATACTTAGATTTAGTAATGGTGATGTGACACTGAAAGTACATGCATTAGTCCAGCCAGATGCCAATGCATTTGAAATATGATCTGTTTTTTGAGTGATCCTTTACATTATACCGTCTTGTTCAGTTTTGTAGGACTGCAGAGATTTTTGTATTGTGTCTATGATCATGCTTTTAGAGTTTTTTTATGTTCAGTATGAGGTTGTTGTGTCAAAGCCATAACAATAGTACATTTAGGTTTTTATCAAGTTGTTTTTGATAGTGGAGCAGGAGGAGTAGGATCTGTAGATTACAATATTGTGGGAGGGGTAGGATCTGCAGATTACCATATTGCTATTCTACTTGGCTGCTGTGTGCTCCTGATCCAGACCCACCCTCTGAACTCTCTCCATCCACTACTCTGAACTAATGAACTCCCTAGCTATTAAGGATACCCTCATCTACTTCAAGCTTTGCCAATTTGGATCTACTTTTTGTGCTGTCCCAATACTTTACTACTGCTTGAGCAGCATTTTACAAACTCTCTATCCACTACTCTGAACTAAGGAACTCCCTGGCTATTAAGGATACCCTCATCTACTTCAAGCTTTGCCAATTTGGATCTACTTTTTGTGCTGTCCCAATACTTTACTACTGCTTGAGCAGCATTTTGCAAACTCTTTATCCACTACTCTGAACTAAGGAACTCCCTGGCTATTAAGGATACCCTCATCTACTTCAAGTTTTGCCAATTTGGATCTACTTTTTGTGCTGTCCCAATACTTTACTACTGCTTGAGCAGCATTTTACAAACTCTCTATCCACTACTCTGAACTAAGGAACTCCATGGCTATTAAGGATACCCTCATCTACTTCAAGCTTTGCCAATTTGGATCTACTTTTTCTGCTGTCCCAATACTTTACTACTGCTTGAGCAGCATTTTACAAACTCTCTATCCACTACTCTGAACTAAGGAACTCCCTGACTATTAAGGATACCCTCATCTACTTCAAGCTTTGCCAATTTGGATCTACTTTTTGTGCTGTCCCAATACTTTACTACTGCTTGAGCAGCATTTTACAAACTCTCTATCCACTACTCTGAACTAAGGAACTCCCTGGCTATTAAGGATACCCTCATCTACTTAAAGCTTTGCCAGTTTGGATCTACTTTTTGTGCTGTCCCAATACTTTACTACTGCTTGAGCAGCATTTTACAAAGTACGTCTTACCACTTGACCTTGCTGATAGCTATTCTCAGCTCTGTTTTTTTAAGTGTACTAATTTTTTTTGGCCTCTGTGTCAGGAATACTAGCAGCCAGACTCCTCTCTAAGACCAGTATTTTCTAAGATCTTCCTTCCCATACTGCCTACCTTACCCTTCCCAATTAGAGTTATTTTTTCTGCCCTTAGTCACCTGTTGTAATACCACCTCTGAACTCTAGGTGTCAGTCTACCCAGGCCTAATCCTTACCCTCTTTCCATTCGTACTAGCTTAGCTCTTTACACTATTCTTTCCTATTTTTATCCTCCCTAGCCCTGTTCCCCAGCTATTCCCTAAACTCTCACTCTCTGCCCCTAACCTGCACTCCTATCACCTTCTACCCTTAGCAGACTAGTAAGCAATATATTTTTCCTCTTCTTTGCCTTGTCTTGACCTTTACCTGCTCAACTTGAAGCTACTCACCTGCTTACCTTCTCTAACTGGGCTGCTCTGCTCACTGATTGTCTCCCTCACTACTTGCTGTTTCCCGCTCCATTCGCCCTACGGGCTCACTCCACTCCCCTACCCTACCCCCAATTCCCACCCACCCCCAGTGCTGTTACACTTATACCTAACAAGTTACACCCACTTTACTACCTATCCAATCAGCCTCAACATATAATTCTCAACTCCTCCCCTACCTCCTCTTCTCTACTCCACCTCTTTAACTACAACTACTCCTCTTGACTTCCCTCCTTAGCTTACTCCTTACTTACCTCTACACATAATCAGTAACTATAATCACTTTTTTACACCTATTTAGTTTATCTTCTACTCCCCTCTCCCTTCTTCTGACTATCTTTCTAAACTTTGACATTTATCTTTCCCTACCTTTGATCTACACTTTCAGCTTCCTATCTCCTGTATATAACCTCTCTATTCCACTCCCCTAATGGCCCATTCTCTCAAACCTTCCCTGAAAAACTTTCTTGTCTCCTCTTCCTTATTTCTACTTCTATCCTTAACCCACTCACTCACTGCATATGAACACTGCACTCTAAAGCACAATGTGACCTATCTACAAACACTTCCCATCACACATCCCCTCAGCCTTTCTCATAGCAACATTAACTCTACTTCAGCCTATTTGCTTCCCAAGTTCCATAGGAACACCCATGTTTCTTACCTCCCCAATAAGCTAACCCCACCCAAGTACTATACATACTTAAAGATTTCATCCATTCAAACCATAAACATTTTAACAGGTGGAGATATTCATCCCAATCCTGGCCCACCCTCACCAAATACCAATCTACAGAATCCATCATTTAATAATGCTACCTCTTCTTTAATAATTCAGAACTCTCTCAGTATAGCACATCTTAACATTCGTAGCATTAACAACAAAATTAGTCAACTGCATGCTCTCCTTCAGGTTTATCCATTTGATATCCTTTGCCTTACTGAAACTTGGCTAAAACCTTCCACTCATGACCTAGAAATAACCCCTCCTGGATATAATATACTAAGATATGACCATACATCAAAAAAAGGTGGCGGTGTAGCTATCTTGTTCAAATCTGATCTTCTGGTTTCACTCTATGATGTATCACTCCCCTCAAATACCAATGCTGAGACCCTTACTATCAAACTCCAAATGAATAGCTCTAAAGCAATCTATATTATCTGCTCTTACATCTCTCCAGGAAATAATATTAGCACCCTAGAAAACATTCTCAATAGCCTTTTTACCCATTTACCACAAGAAACAATTGTCTTAGGCAATTTTAATATAGACTGGACCTTATGTAATTCCCCCACCCCTAACACCCATATTAATCTATTTGGTTTCAATCAAATAATAAACTTCCCCACTAGAATCCACAAACCAAGTAGCAAAGAAACTAATCTTGACTAGATCCTTATAAATAGTCACCCAGATACCTATAAGGTAGGATCTCTCCCTGACGACATTAGTGATCACATTCTAACTTTTATCACTAAACAAAAGAAATATACCCCAAAAAAGAACAATTTTGTCACCTATCATTCTAAAAAATATTTCTATGCTGAGAACTTTATTAATGAACTAAATGCATGTAACTGGTAATCTCTAAGACTACTTAATCTAGATGAAGCAATCTCTTACTTTAATTCTACTTTCCTTCAAATTCTAAATAACCATGCTCCTTTCCGCTCCTCCAGAATCAGGACAAAAATAGCCCCCTGGCTCACAAAACAAACCAAAGAAAGAATGTTTCTACGAAATAAAATATGGGCAAGATGGAGAACCTCTAAAAGCTCTGTAGATCATCTATAATTTAAGCAACTAAGAAATGCTGTCAAAAAGGATATAATCTCAGACAAAAAAAACTACTACTCCCACCTGCAACATTCACGCTCTAATAATCCTAAAAAATTCTGGTCTGGCATTAATAAACTTCTCAAACCAGGACATGCCACAACTCCTTCCCCCTGCTCTTTTCCTAGTAGTAATCCTCTGCAAATAGCTAATGCCTTTAACAATTACTTAATTGAAGCTATTCAAACTTTAACTCAAACTCTAGTTCCCATGTCCCCCACTCCTACACAATACACTAACAGTCCCTTTCCCTCCCTTCATTTGCAACCTGTACCCATCTCCTTTATTTGCAAACTCCTTCAAAAACTCAAACCCTGCACTCCCTCTGCTGATTGCCTCCCAGCAGAATACCTTCAAATTGCAGCCAAATCCATAGCATACCCTGTTTCTATCCTGATAAACAGATCCATCTCTGAAGCCTACATCCCCTCTATTTGGAAATTCTCACATATAATCCCTTTGCACAAAGGAGGTCAATCTACTGAAATCTCCAACTACCGTCCAATTGCTCTACTCTCCCCACTAGCCAAAATTATGGAAAAATGTATTCACCATCAGCTACTCCAGCACCTTCTCCAAAACAACTTGCTTGCTAACTGCCAACATGGAATTAGGGCCTTTCATAGCACTACTTCTGCCCTTTTAACTTTTACTGATTGCATAAATAGGAATGGTAACAATAACTGTCTCTCAACTGCTCTGTTTATTGACCTTTCCAAAGCCTTTGATATGGTCAATCATAACCTACTTATCAATGTGCTAAAAGCCCAATCTATTGACCCACAAGCAATCCTTTGGTTCAAATCTTATCTGGAAAACAGACAACAAGCAGTACTCTGGGACAGTAATCTATCCACATACTTCCCAGTAAGCACTGGAGTTCCTCAAGGTTCTATCCTAGGCCCTCTTCTTTTCTCCATCTTTATTAATGATCTCCATACTGTTTTTCCACAATCCACCTGTATACAATATGCTGATGACTCTACTCTTATCTGTACTGCCAAGTCTTCTTCCTCTCTCCACACCCTTACTCAAAATGTATTTAACACAGTTGAAAAATGGTTCACACAAAGCTGCCTTCTTCTTAACCCTAAGAAAACTAAGCTACTACTCTTTACTCCCACCATAAAATCTCCTCAGTTCCACTTTACTATTACCTCTGACAATGGAACCTGCATTTCCCCTGATTCTACTGCTCAACTACTTGGCATAACTATTGACCATAACCTCAGCTTTGATGCCCATGTTAATAATATTATAAAAACTGTTAATAAAAAAAATCAGGCTCCCTGTATAGAATAAAACCCTTCCTTACACCTCTAGCTAAGAAAGCCATAGCCCAGACTCACCTTACTTCCACCCTATTCTATGCTTCTGTCATTTACATCAATCTATCAAAGCATAATCTCACCAAACTTGAAACTAGCTACAATAACATAACCAGATTTGCCACTGGCTCTCCATACAGAACTCATCACTGCCTCAACCTTAAACAACTCAGATGGTTAGAACTACAAAATCAACTACAATACAATCAACTTGTGATTGCACAAAAAATCCTGCACCATCCTACTAATACTCCTATCCTCACTAATCTGATCTCCCCTTATAAAAATCTTTCAACACTACGCTCAGCTAATAAACTTCTTATTGCCAGCAACCCTTCTAATAACAAAGCAGGCGATTCCCTCTTCTCCAGTGTTGTGGGTAGAATCTGAAACAAACTTCCTAATACACTCACCTCACTCTCATCCTCTCTAATCTTTAAAAAACACCTTAGAGACCACCTTAAAATACATTGGCTTTGCCCCTGCTCAAAGCCTGATTGAATCTACTTTTCTTCTCTCCCCTCCCATGGTTCCTTCTCTCTTGCTTCCTTAACAATTACCCTCCCATATCTTATGAACAACACTATAAAAAGTTTCCTAATGTTCTAATGTTTTAGTTTTTGATTGACTTCACATGAACCCTACTAAAGCATTAAGACTTGTTTATTTTTTACTTCTACTCTAATGAAACGTTACATTGTTCACGATTTATTATTTTTTTTCTTTTCATGTCTTATTTTGTAATGTGAAACTAGTCATTTTTAGAATATTTTGAATGTATTAATTTACTCATGTTGGAGCTTTTCTCCTCGGGCCTCTACTGAAAAGGGATATGTATCCTGCTAGACTAGCCCGGTCAACAAATGTAAATAAAAATATTGTGGGAGAGGTAGGATCTGCAGATTACCATATTGTGGGAAGGGTAGGAGCTGTAGATGACCATATTGTGGGAGGGGTGGGATCTGTAGATGACCATATTGTGAGATGGCTAGGATCTTCAGATTACCATATTGTCGGAGGGGTAGGATCTGTAGCTGGCCATATTGTCAGAGGGGTAGAATCTTTACATGACATATTGTAGGAGGTGTAGGATCTGTAGATTACCATATAGTGAGAGGGGTGGGATCTGTAGATGACCATATTGTAGGAGGGGTGGGATCTGTAGATGACCATATTGTGAGAGGGGTAGGATCTGCAGATTACCATATTGTTGGAGGGGTAGGATCTGTAGATGGCCATATTGTGGGAGGGGTAGAATCTTTACATGACATATTGTGGGAGGGGTAGGATCTGTAGAATACCATATAGTGAGAGGGGTGGGATCTGTAGATGACCATATTGTAGGAGGGGGGGATCTGTAGATGACCATACTGTGGGAGGGGTGGGATCTGTAGATAACCATATTGTGAGAGGGGTAGGATCTGTAGATTACCATATCATGGGTGGGGAGGGATCTGTAGATTACCATATCATGGGAGGGGTTGGATCTGTAGATTACTATATCATGGGAGATGTGGGATTTGTAGATTATCATATTGTGGAAGGGGTGGGATTTATAGATTATAATATTGTGGGAGGGGTAGGATTTGTCGATTACCATATCACAGGAGGTGTGGGATCTGTAGATTACCATATCACGAGAGAGGTAAGATCAATATAGTACGATATCAACTGCATGATTGGGATTTAAGACAGGTGACCTGGGAGGGAGTTGAGGGATGTTGAGAATAGTAGGTATTAGACAATGGATGCTTGGAGTACTCTGTTTGCAAGAGGGGCACAAAGAGAGAGAGGATCTATCTGTAAGAAAGTTCTAGAACCAGGGAAGACAGTATTTGCTTATGCTTGATCTAAGGAGAGCGTTAAGGACTAACGAATGGTCTACCAGATCAAAGGCCTTGGTGAGGTCTATAAAAGGTGAATCAGCAATTATTTATTACCCATATTGTCAGAGGGATAGAATCTTTACATGACATATTGTGGGAGGTGTAGAATCTGTAGATTACCATATAGTGAGAGGGGTGGGATCTGTAGATGACCATATTGTAGGAGGGGTGGGATCTGTAGATGACCATATTGTGAGAGAGGTAGGATCTGCAGATTACCATATTGTTGGAGGGGTAGGATCTGTAGATGGCTATATGGTAATCTACAGATCCTACACCTCCCACAATATGTCATGTAAAGATTCTACCCCTCTGACAATATGGGTAATAAATAATTGCTGATATATAAATATATCTGTTTATTTTTGCTGACCTGGAAAGTCCAGCTGGACAAAGCCCATTTTCGGTAGAGGCCTGGGGAGAAACACTCCAGCGGATACATTTAAGATACTCGTGACAAGTCCAATGTTTTAAAAGATACATTACATAGTTCTTAAGACATCTAGAATAGTTCTTAAGACATCTAGATACAAACAGGTAATTCTTCTGTAGAGACACACTAAAGATATATGGCAGGTATTTCTTCTGAGGCAACATTATACATTATATTAAATTTCAAGTGTAAAACATTCAGTATGCAAACAGTTCACGTGCAATACATGTGACAAGTAGGCATTCAAAATGACTTATAAGACACACTTAAGGAAGGTTACAGTGTAGATGTTAGGAGTAAAATAAAATTGAGTTAATGAGTGTGAAATACTAGTCTGTACATAGTAGTTAAACCTAGAGGGATAGAGGCACTGTATAGCTGATGAGTAAAGGATAGCAGGGGTACGAATATTAGGTCACTTAAGGACATATGACCTGGATATAAGATGGTAGTGAACATCTGAATGAGATGGATGAAATGGAAGGATCAGAAAGAAATTAAAATGTAAATTGTTAAGGTAGGAAGGAAATTGAGGAAGGAAGAATTTTTGTGTAGAAGGTGATAGTGGTTCTAAAGGGATAGGGGGTTGAGCTGACAAGAGTAAATGGAGTTACCCAGGTGAGGAGCATGTGCACAACCACTTGTGGCTTAGATGTTTTAGTAAGAGCTTGAAAGTATAGTTTCATAGTCTGTTTTCGGTATTCTGGGATGGTGTTTCAGAGTTTAGATGCATAATGGCAGTACAGTGAGTGACCTGTTGAGTTATTAGACTTTGTTGTGATTACTAAGAGTTATTTGGTCAAGAGAAGGTATCTACCAGTAGAATAGTCCTGCAGGGTATCTTTTAGTGCTGAGCATTTTTCTGGTGCATACAAAATGCTCAATAGTAAGAAGTTGTGAGTATGTTAAATAGCTAGGTAGCTCAAGCCAGTTTAGTTGTTTTAGGGCTGTGCGATGATGAATTCTACATAAGGCCGGCAGCAGATTTGGCTATTTTATTGCAACAGGCAGAGAGTTTAGCTTTAACTGTAGTATTTAGGTATGTAAGAATAGCTGAGGTATATACTAGGGATGGAAGAAGGTAATTACATGCTAGTGTTTGTCCTGCATCATCTGTCAGGTAATTTTTGGCTTTATAGAGGGAAGCGAGTGGTTATTCCCAATTAGGACAGCCAATTTGTTTGGGTTACAGTTTCAATTCTTGTTTTGCTGGATGGGATCACTTCAAAATTTGTTTTCATTTGGTATTATTTCAGGGGTGAAGAATATACTTTTTTAGGATTTAAAAGTAGATTTTAACTAAGTTTCAATAACAGTTAAATCATTTTGGGAGACACTCTTGATGCATCGGTAGAGATGAGGCTGTACGTGTACGGGTTAAGTCATCAGCATACTGCACGATACTAGTAGCTGTTTGTAAAATGCTGAATAAAAGGGGGCCTAACATGGATCCTTTTGGGATGGCGACTGTGACTTGTAGGAAGGAGGAGAGGTTTTGTTTCCACTGGACTGCTTATCAGTCAGATAGCTATGGAACCTTGAGAGAGAGGGGGGGGGGGGGACTGGGTGAGGCCAAGGGAAGATAGTTCAGTTGGAAGATATTGCTGGGATATGGTGTCAAATGCTTTTGATAAAATGAAGAATAGTGAAAACACCAGGTTGCTGTCGCTCCTAACTTGATATAAGATACAGGTGAAGTTGAGAACAACAGTGGTATCACTATGGGTGGGGCCGTCTAAGACCATTCTGGGATTTGGAGAGAAGGTTGTTGGAGTTAATGTACTGCATAAGTTGTAAGTCGATACATTTTTCTCATATGTTTGACAGAGAGAATAGGACGGCAATAGGTCTATAGGTGGAAAAGTCTGCTGATGTTCCACCTTTGAGGAGTAGTATTATATAGAATTGTTTCTAGATGTAGGTGACATATCTCTCAGATATGGTTCAGTGTATCAGTGTGGATACAGGAAAAGCCATAGTGTCAGCTGCTATTTTTATAGATTTGTTTGAAGCTGGTTGGCAGCTAAAGAGGTTGCATTTAGTTCAGTAGAAGTCTTCTTATACTAGAAGTGGAGACTTGGACAAAGAAGAATAAATGTGACAGGTTAGGCCATGATGGGGCAGGAGACAGGGAGGTGAATTGTTAGTACTCTCTGTATAATGTAGGAGTTGAACTGAGACAGTATTCAGTCAGTGATGTTAGAAGTAGAAGGAAGGGGAGAGAGAAAGGGTGTGGGGGTTTGGCCAGAATGTATTAGTTAGGTGATGAACAAAAAAAAAGTCTTGCATTCACAGACCATAGCTGAAAACATTAATAAATACTTTACCAAAAGTATTCTATCCCTAACCAAAAATAACCAATGTTCTCAAAATGTCTTTTCCAAACCATCTAATAATAATAATAATAATAACAACAATAACACGTTCACATTCCATCCCATTCCTACCATAACCAAAGAAAATTTTATAAGAAAACTAAAACCTACCATTACTGCTTCTGATAACCTTCCAACAGTATTTCTAAGAATAACAGCTGTAGGAATATCCTACCCATATCAATACTGATTAATCAGTCTGTTGCAGAACAATATGCCCCCTTAATCTGGAAAATCCCACATATAATCCCTCTCCACGAAGGCAGACAGCCCACTGAATTTACAAACTATACACCCATAGCCATCCTATCCCCTCTACCAAAACTTTTAGAAAAATGCATTCACTCTCGACTCCTCCATTACCTTACAAACAACAACCTAGTAGCCAAATTCCAGCATGGCTTCAGACCCTATCATAGTACCACTACTGCCTTTCTCAGCTTTACCAATACCACAAACCATTACAGAAATGACGGAAAAATAGGTTAAACAGTATTCCTCGATATGTCCAAAGCCTTCGACACAGTCTCCCATAGCATGTTACTGTCCTTGCTCACTAACCTTAACCTTAGCCCTTCTGCTCTCTCCTGGTTCCAAAGCTATCTAACTGACTGTCAGCAAGCAGAAAGGTGGTTACATGACCTCTCCTCCCTACACCCAGTCACATTCGGTGTCCCACAAGGTTCTATTCTTGGATCCCTTCTGTTTAGCATATTTACTAATGACCTCAATGTTGTCTGCCCACTAGCTACAACTATCCAATATGCCGATGACTCCACACTTACATGTGCAGCATCTATCACCCAACTACTAGAAGATATAACTCAAAAATCCTTCACTGAAATTGAATCATAGCTGGCTAACTCATAACTCATTCTTAATCCCAACAAAACCAACCTAATGATCTTTCATCCCACCAGAACCCCAGACCCACTCAAATATTTTACATCACTGCTTCAGACAATACAATAATAACCCACAAACAAAACTACTAGGAGTTCTAATCAACACTAAACTGAGATTTGATTTACATATATCACAAATGGTTAAGAAAGTACATAAAAGGATGGGAGTTCTATACAGTAATAAAAAAATACTAACAGACGGTTCTAGACTAGCAATAGCCAGAACACATCTCTTATCAACTCTCCTGTATGCCTCTCCCATTCTTACCAACCTGAAAAGGCAGACACAGACAATTTTTTTTATTTATTATTTATTTTACATTTGTTTACCGGGATAGTCCGACTGGATACATGTCCATTTTCAGCGGAGACCCAGGAAGAAAAGCTCCAAAAATACATTCAACAAACTGTTACATTTTTACAGTTTAAAACACAAAATAAAACACAAATAAAAGGATTTTTCACAGATGTAAACAAACACAAAAACAGGTACACAAACAAATTATTACATTTTTACTCAGATGGAAAATTCTAGACAGTGTTTTTAAGAATGATAGGGTACTGAATACCTAGTAAGCTAACCTGGTAGTAGATCCAAGGAGATCATAGGATTTATAAGTTAAGAAACAATAAAGTGTAGGCAGAAGTTCTCCATGTGCACACGAGTGATGATTAGAGTTAGTCTGGATTAGGACAAGGACATAGCCATCGTTTTTTAAAGTACTGAATCAGACTTTTCTTGAATTGAGGTAGAAGGAGTTCAGATGTAAGATTAGCAGGAAAAGAATTCCAAGTTTTGCCAACAGAGTTAGCAAATAGAGATTTACCGACTGTGTTGTTGGATTTGAGAGTTTGAACTAGTAGTCTTACAGATGAACGAAGTGCGCTGAGGTTACTGTAGGGGTGATGAGGTTTTTAAGTACGGGCGTATTATCTGGTTGGAACAGGATCTTGTCTGCCGCTATTAGTTGGTTAATCTGAAGTAGGTTAAGGAGTTCAAGCCATCTTAGTAGATTTAGGTTATGACAGTGATGAGTTCTGTAGGCTGCATTGGTAGCAAATCTAGCAATGTGATTATAGCTGCTAGAAAGTTTATTAAGGCCAGTTTTGCTGAGGTTTGTAAATAGAAGGGAAGCATAGAAGAGGGTGGAGAGTAGATGTGTCCGAGCAATTACAGTTCTGGCTAATGGCGTTAGGAAGGGCTTGAGCCTATATAGTGAGTCAAGTTTTTTATTAACTGTTTTAATAGTTTTATTAATATGCAGATCAAACTTAAGGTTATTATCTATTATAACTCCTAACAGTTTGGTTGAGGAATCTGGGGAAATAATGGTGCCGTTGTGGATTTTAATGTAAAGGTTATAGGGGCAGACCTGTGAGTGGGGAGAAAAGCAGCAATTTGGTTTTATTAGGATTTAACATGAGACTATGGTTAAGGAGCCAACTTTCAACTGTTAAAAGTATTTTGGGATAGAATCTGCAACTCTGTAGGTGAAGTGTCGGAGCATACTAAAGTTGAGTCATCCACATATTGAATGCCTGATGCATTTGGGATGATCTTATACAAATCATTGATGAAAATAATAGTGGGCCTAGTATGGAGCCTTGGGGTACTCCAAGGGTGATGGGTAAAAGGGTGAATAGTTTGCTCTGCCATAAGACAGCCTGTTGTCTACCACTGAGATATGATTGAAACCATTGGATGGCCTGGTCCTCTACGGAGATGGATTTCAAAGTGTTTATGAGTAATTGGTGGTTTACCATATCAAAGGCTTTTGAAAGATTGAGAAAGATAGCGTAGGAAAGTTTATTATTGTTTCGGTGTTGGTTAATGACGTTAGAGAAGAAGACGAGGGCTGAGGTTGTACTATGGAATGGTCTAAAGGCATGTTGGGTGTTGGCTAGAAGATTATTATGGATAAGATAGTTCAGGAGTTGATTGTGGATGCATTTTTCCATAATTTTAGCTAAAGGTGACAGAATAGTTATGGATCTATAGTGTGAAAGTTCAGTAGAGCTGCCCCCTTTATGGAGTGGGATGGCATGGGATATCTTCCAGATGGAGGGAATGGATGCATCAGTTATAGTTGGATTGTTCAGGATAGCAATGGGGTATTCTATGGCAACTGCAGCTTTTTGTAGATATTCTGCAGGGAGGAGATAATTTGACAGGGTGGTAGACTTTAGTTTTTTAAGTAATTTTCAGCGGACCAAAGACAAGACAAGCTAGAAACATGTTATAATAAAATAACAAAATTTGCCACAGACTCTTCACATAGGACACACCACTGCCTTCCCCTAAGAAAACTATTCTGATTAGAACTCCCACAGCTCTTGACATAAAACCAGTTAGCCATGGCTCATAAACTACTCAATCACCCAGATAAGATCCCTGCTCTCTTAAATACAATTCAACCTTATTCCAACAAATGTATACTTTGATCAACAAATAAATCATTATTACAAGTTACCAAATCCACCAATAGTGCTGGGGACTCTCTACATTCAAGCCATGTTGCAAAAATCTGGACTACACTTCCTCACTCTATTAGAACCACTAGCAACTTAACTTAAACAATATTTATCAGACTGCTGGCTTTGCTCATGTGATACTTCAGGCTAACAAAGAATAGTTATTGATCTTGCTACCCTCCTCAAAGCAACTATCATATACTCTCATACATATATCCCACTATATCATTTGTTCACACTTCTTATCATCCTGCTAGAAATCTACTGCCCATCTCTCCCTTTATCTCTAAATAACTCCTAGCTTCATCTCACCACCACATATACTACTCAGTCTCCCCTCTTACTCCTCTGTCTTCCCCTTCCATCCCATTATCCCTTCTAGCTTGTTTCACCTTCGTGTGGAGCTTCTGTTTGAGTTTAGTGCAATATTTGTATATAAGATTTAGGTATATTAGTTTAGAACAGTATCCGTTTGAGCTTAGTACTATCTGTGTGTGTGTGTGTGTGTGTGTGTGTGTGTGTGTGTGTGTGTGTGTGTGTGTGTGTGTGTGTGTGTGTATATATATATATATATATATATATATATATATATATATATCCTACCTTTATTCCTAGCCTCTAGCTAGATATTGGTATATCTGTTCATTACTATGTTTCATATTGTATGTATAGCTAATGTTTGCTGCAATATGTATTATTTGCTATTGTATGTATATGCAATTGTTCTTCATGTATTCTGCTGCTCATGTATTGTTCTGTGGAGCTTTTCTCCTCGGACTTCCACTGAAAAAGGACCTGTGTCCAGTTGGAATTTCCCAGTAAACAAATGTAAATAAAATAAATAAATACTAAATGATCAAAGCTCCCCTCTTCCTCTGTATCACTCATTCAGTCTCGCATTCCCTTCCTTCCTTCTATCTGTCTCACCTCTATTTTACTGCATCGTTACCCCTCGACTAACATAACTAACATAAAATGTGTGTCCCGTAACTGCTGCCTTTAATTGTAAATAAGCATTTATAACTAATAGTTAACATTCTACAGTAATGTATATGCATATCATGAGTAGCTACAAGTTCCTCTGAATAACTCCATATAAAACTCAGCCAACTTCTATCCAATTTTATTATACATACGTTGTTGTAAATAATGTGATTCCTGTCATGTATTTTTTTACCATTGTATAAAAAATTTCACTATATAGATTAGTACTAGGTTAACTGCCCTTGTGGACCATTTTAAGCCTATTCAATTACCCCATCTGAGAATCAAACCCTGTACCTTGTGTCTAAAGGCAAATACCTTAATCATTATGCCAACATCCCACCCTATGTAGATACTTATGTAATTGTTGCTATGCTGGAGCTTTTCTCCCCAGGCCTCTACTGAAAACGGGCTCTGCACAGTTGAACTTTCCTGGTAAATAAATGTAAAATAATAAATAATTAATCTTCTTCTTCTTCTTCTGGCTTTTCCCGGTTAGGGATCGCCACAGCAGATCACCTGTCCGCTCATGATTGGCAGTAGAGTTTTTTACAGTGTCGAGTTGCCAGCCCGGCGCCCAACCTTCCACAGGAGGCACACACATGCACACACTCACACCTAGGGCCAATTTAGAGTGTCCAGTCCACCTACTGCATGTCTTTGGGATGTGGGAGGAAACCGGAGCACCCCGAGAAAACCCACGTGACCACAGGGAGGACATGCAGACTACGCACAGAAGGCACCCCAGCCAAAGATCGAACCGGAGAACCTCTTGCTGTGAGGCGAAAATGCTAACCACTGCACCACCATGGCCGCCCAAAATAATAAATAATTAATAAAATGTTTTTTTTGTGTTTACATTGGAGGTTTGTATATTAGAAGCACAAAACAAATGTTCCAAAATCACAAACTAAGAAATACTTGCTGCTGGAAGTCAAACAGTCCAAAAACAAGCCGTAAAAACATCAAGTGTTGCTCAAGAAGTGCAGTACAATGCAGTAAAAGTGTAAAACTCAGGTTTAATCCAAGAAATACAGTACAATCCAGTAAGCGTATAAGCGCTTTCGTTTTAAACCCTTTAAAACTTCATCAGATACAAGTTATAACAGTTCTAGAGTCATTTCAATAAACTTCACTGGTCATGTGTTACTTTTGAAATTTTAAAGCAACATTCCCCTATTATACACATCCCTCAAAATAGTATGTATTGTCATTAAATTCATGCCCTAGTATACATGCTATTTTAATTGTTGTGCTATTAAAATTAATTCATGTGGTTATCATGCACAATAATCTTTATAAATAAACCATTAATAGTAATACAAATAGCAGCAAAATGTTATTTTTATGCCACTTTATCTCTCCCATGCTTTTAGTTTCAGGGTGGGAGCAATACTGACACGGTCATTTAGTCCTGGTTGCCTGTATGCCTCTAGCTGCAGTTGCCATTTTAATTCATGTTGTTCCAGTATTACTGTCCATGGACCCCCCCCCCGCTTTTCTTTCTCCATTCTTTCTAATATGCTAAATGTAAAAGAGCGGTCAGAGTGTTCACTTAGATACCTAAACAGTGCATTGGTGGTTTTGTCTTTCTTAATTTTGTATAAATGTTCATAAATACTCCATTTTTTCCAGATAAAACCTGTCACATCCCTGACATTTTGCGATGTAAACTATACCTGTAGTGTCACGGTTGTATTTGCCCTTTATGTTTAATTTTCTTCCCTTTAATTTGATTTGAATGCTCCCAAGTATGTGCTTGCAGTAACTGCATTTCCCACATTTTGCCATCCTGTTAGTTAAGTATTTGCCACTTTCCTTTTTGCTTCAACCATGTTTTTTATGTTACTGTCTCTTCTATAAATAACAGTGGGCATTACCCTATGTCATTATGTCTGGGTGTTCTTGTAGCACCTTCCAGTTTTTGTTCAGAATCCATTTTATACTACCACTAGCTTTATTAAAGGTGGTAATAAAGGCATTGTGATTTTTTTCTATAATTACCATGATTTCTAGTAGTACTGGTAGTTACCTTATTTTATAGGTTCATAGGTTCATACTAGGCTATCTGCCCTAGGGCATTTATAAGCCTAGCCAGAGTGTGTTTGGCTTTCACCACCCATTTTAAATTAATTTTGCTATGCCCTTTTTCGAGGTTAGTATACTGTGCCTCTGTCTAACAGTGACACAGAAGTGATACCCGGGGTAAACCTACGATCTCCCATCCACTCATCAAGATTCCTCTTGAAGAGAGTCAATGAGGGACTCTGCCTAACCTGGACTGGGATTTTATTCCAGAGCGAAGGGAGCCTCTGGGTTATGAATCTGTCACTCCAGCATGTCCTATTTATTTCACTGCTGAGGTTCAAGTCTCTCAAGCGCGTAGCTCGATGGGATTTGGATTTTCTGAGGTGCAGCATGTCCATTAATTCCGGGTTGGACATGGCTTTATACGTCAGGCACAGATCGCCTTTGAGCAGGTGGTATGCCACTGAGTAGAGCTGGAGTTTCTTTAACCGGGCAGCATATGGCATCTGTTTGAGCTCTTTGATCCTCTTGGTGAGGTACATTTGGGGTCTTTCCAGTTGCTGCAGGTGTCTGGTAAGGTACATCCCAAAAGGGGCATTGTACTCAATTATGGGCCTGATGAGGGATGAGTAAAGAGGCAAAATGACCTCCCCTGATCTAGATGTGAATCCCTTCATGATTAGGTGGGCTATATAAAATGTTTTTCTAACCACTTTGGCCACGTGGTTGTCAAATGAGAGATTGCTATCAACTTGGGTCCCCAGGTCCCTAATTACTTCTTCTGCACTTAATGGATTACCACCTATGTGGTAATTTATGGGCACTTTGTTGTTGCCAAAGGGGATGACTATACACTTTTTGGCATTTAGCTTGAGGCCATGACTCTGGCACCAGTTGTCTGTTTCTATGAGGCCCTTTTGGAGGATGCTTGTGTTGGCTGGAGAGTCGATTATGGCGCCCAGTTTGCAGTCATCTGCGAACTTGGTCAGCCACAGTCCTTCCGTGTTGGCCTGTACCTCTGAGAAATATATACCGAACAAGAGAGGTCCCAGGACTGAGCCTTGTGGGATGCCACTTGTAACTGGTTTGGAGTCTGACATGGCTCCAGCAATTCTAACCATGTGGGTTCTGTCCTTGAGCCAGTTTGCAACCCATCTAGTGACATAGGGGTTTATATTTAAGCTGGTGAGCTTATCTATAATGCCCGAGTGGGGTATTGTATCGAAGGCTTTTGCGAGGTCCAGGTAGGCTGTGTGGACCACCTTCCCTTCGTCAATGGCCTTGGTGACTGTTTCAAAGAAATCGACCAAATTTAAGAGGCAGGATCTGCCCTTAACAAAGCCGAACTGGGTGGGATCCAGTGTCTGTAGGTCCCCAATATCTTTATTTATGAGGTCCATGATGATCCTTTCCATAGCTTTGCAGACCAAGCTAGTCAGGCTGATGGGACGATAGTTTCCAGGATCCATTGAGGCACCACCTTTGTGGAGAGGGACCACTGTTGCTGTACGCCACTCTTTGGGTACATATCCTGTAGTAAGGCTGAAATTGAAGAGTAGTTTTATGTTTGGGTTTAGCTGTTCTTGGAGTTCATGTAGGATGCAGCCCGGGACACCGTCTGGTCCCATTGATGCTGTGTTTTTTGCTTTGGAGAGGGCGGCTCTTACCTGAGCATCTGAGATGTCAGGGGGGCAGCACTCTGCTGGGATAGATATTGGCCCTTTTGGTGGCAGGGGGGGGGGGGAGTTTGCACTGAACCTGTCAGCTAGGATGTTGGCAATGTCTGTGGGTTCAGTGTATTTTTTGTCATTTTTGGACTAATTCTGAGCATATCTGGGAATTCCCACCCAGGTTCCTAACATAACTGAAGAAAGCCTTGTGATTATCCTTAGTGTCCTGTGCAATTTTTCTCTCAAAACTAGCCTTAGACGATTTTATGAGTGCCCGTAGTTTTTTGCTAATACTGATCAGAGATGCCTTCCCTTTTTGGGATTTTGCTCTATCATGTATTAGCTTCCTCCTTCTATTGTATAGTTTGTTTATGGCTGGGGTCCACCAGACAGGACGTCTGCCTTTGGGGGATTGGGACTTGGTTTTATTTGGGATTGCATGATCCATGCATTCCTGAAGGTGTTCATAGAATGCGTTTATAAAGGATTCTGCTGTCTGGGCCGTATTTTCTACAGGCCCAGGGGCTTTGAAGGATTCCACCTCAGTTTTGTGGAGTGTGAAATTTGCATTAGAGAAGTTTTTCACTGTGGTTTTCAGGGCAGGGGGTGGAGTCGGGATGTGAATATCCAGTGAGATTAGTTTATGGTCTCATCTTACCAATGAGGGATACACTTCTGGTCTGGAGCACAGAGTCCCCATGTTGGTGATGATCAGGTCCAGTATGTTTTCCCCTCTTGTAGAAGTGGTAACAAGTTGTTCCATAGCATTTGAGTTTATAAATTCTAGGAACCTTTGGGCTAGGGTGTTGGAGCTAGAGTAATGCTCCCAGTCTATGTTTGAGTAGTTGAAGTCGCCCAATATAATGGTGTTTGGAGAGACCTTCATATTTTCCAGTGTTCTCAGGAAGGCCGAGTGGGGTTCCTGGGTTTGGGAGGGTGGTCTGTAGCAGGCTATAAACTGGAAGGCAGTTTTACCCACTGTTAGTTGCACATGGATAGTCTCTGATGCTTCGTGCTTTGCCACCAACCTGGAGGTGTGGGTATCTTTGATGAATATCGATACTCCCCCTCCTTTTGTGGTTCGGTCCAAGTTTTGGGGCTGAAAAGCATAGTATGAGGTATAACCTGGTAGTGCTGGCGTGCTCTCGGGAGCCTTGAACCAGGTTTCTGTTACTGCACAGATATCGATGTTCTCCATGCTAAGGAGAGTTTTGAGTGCATGCATCTTGAGGTTTAGACTTCTGGTGTTGAGTAGCATTACTCTTAGTTTCTTATCCCTTGTGATACCTATGGAGGTGGGTTTATCTTTTGAGCCTTGCCTAAAAAAGGCACTATGGGGGTAGCAAGAGCCTTTGCCAATATCCAAAAGCCCAGGGGTGACAGGTGCAAGCCGTCCCTAGCAGCATCGTGGCTTGTCGAGCATGTCATCCCAGGCTGACAGGCATTGATCCCCTTTGAATGACACCAATACTTAAGCCAATTGTTGAAATTGATCATCTTGTCTTCATATTGTGGCATCATTCTTGGTGAGGGTAAGATGCTACTCAAGGTCAGGGTCATACCGGCCTGGGCTACATGCTCAGAGAGCTCTTCTATGTCTCTTTTCATGTAGTCCAGGGAGGTACATCTCAGGTCATTCACACCAGCATGGACAATGACTGAGTCATATTTGTACTTGCCTTGGAGTGACCTGAGTGCTTGTGTTATGTGGCGGATCCTAGCGCCCGACAGGCAGCTCTCCGTGACCTTCTCCTTGTTCAGCCTGGTGAGCGGGACGTCAGTGTGCCTGACGATAGAGTCACCTATTACAGGTGTATCAGGTGTGTTGTTTAGCCTTAAGGGCTGTGACTGTTCGGCACACTGGCTTTGTGAGCTATGTGTTGCACGTGTTTTGTTTTGAGGTAGCGGTTGCTTGGGTGTCTGCTTTGGAGGTCTCTGCTGCTTAGGCAGATTTTTATTTAGAGCCTCCGAGTATGTTTTTGTGTGTTTATGTGTTTGGTTTGCTGTCGTGGTAGGTCTATGTGAGACTGGAATTGTAGTGAGTGTGGTTTCCTTCTCCTCCTGACTGGTTACACCAGTACTGAGTTGAGAGAGCTTAGCCTCCAGTTTGGCTATATGGTTGCATCTCTCACATGTGTTGGAATTTGTTGGGAGGAGGAGAGGGTTGTCTGTGTACATGAGGCAGTTGTAACATTGCCTCAATATTCCCAGATTCACCAGCTGGACCGGAGAGGAGATTGACAACTGACCTTTGGACATGCTAGAATAGTATTGGGAATTCCTTTATAATTGAAAAAAATGGCCAATGGGGAACAAGGTACTCAAGGGGAGTTTGTGAGGGTGTAGTGCTTTTGATTTTTTAGTGCTGACTTAGTGAGCAAGTGCCAGGTAACTTAAATGCAATGTGTTACAGGTAACTTAAATGCAAAAATGACAAACAGTAACTTTCTTTTAAGTGAAACAAGGAAATAAGTACAGTAAGCAATGCAGATATCACTAGGGATCCACAGAAGCGCTGAAAAGGCACGTTTTAGGTGGAATTAGCATTTCAGGGAAATAACAAGCAAACAAACAACATGCATACAAACAAAGCTAGATTCAGCAGGCCTGGATCTAGTCTATGCTACAGCAGATAAGGTGTACCAATTTCAGTAAGAAACAGTTCAAATATGCAGGCACTATAAGCCTTTAAGCAGAAATTCCCAGCTCAGAAGGGCAGAGTCCAGCATCTCCTCCCACAAGAGTGCAGACCACTAACCTTCTTAATGTAAAATAACTGGCCTGAAGCCCAAGTGCTTAAACCAGAACTAATCCACTTTTAGAATAACAGACACTGAGCCCTCAGTAAGCAGTTCCCAACTTAGAAGGATGTAAGCTACCTGTCCTGCTACCACAGTGCAGGCCACAAACCTTTCTAATGTAAAACAACTGGTCTGAAGCCCAAGTGCTTAATCCAAAAGACTTAGAATGATAGCTACACTTTAATCAAGTTACTACCAAGCAGTAATAAATACAATTGAATACTTTAAAGAATGCCTGGATTAGTGCTCAAGTTATACAAACAAAGCTAGATTCAGCAGGCCTGGATCTAGTCTATGCTACAGCAAACAAGGTGTACCAATTTCAATAAGAAGCAGTTCAAATATGCAGACACTATAAGCCTTTTACCAGAAATTCCCAGCTCAGAAGGGCAGAGTCCAGCCTCTCCTCCCACAAGAGTGCAGACCACAAACCCTCTTAATGTAAAATAACTGGCCTGAAGCCCAAGTGCTTAAACCAGAATTAATACACTTTTAGAATAACAGACACTGAGCCCTCAATCAACAGTTCCCAACTTAGAAGGATGTAAGCTACCTGTTCTACCACTACAGTGCAGCCCACAAACCTTCTTAATGTAAAACAACTGGTCTGAAGCCCAAGTGCTTAAATTAAAAGGCTTAGAATGAGTTACACCAAGCAGTAATAAATACAATTGAGTACTTTTAAGATGACGCAAAAGCAAAATAAAGTAGGAAGAAACACAAATACAGTAAAAGCAGATACATTTTTTTTAAGTGGAAAGAGAGAAAGGAAAGAGGGAAAGGAGTAGCAGAAACTAAGCTGATTGGCCTTCTCAAATGTTCTCCCTGTACTGGGTATAATGAGGTAATGACACTAGACTTGGAGGAGGGTCCCAGATCAAATTTACACTAGGGGCAGGTAACTGCAAAGCCACCAACTATAAAAACACTATATATACTTCCTCAGTGTCCTTCCTTCGATCAGCTCAGTGTGAAATGGCAGAACACTCACAACTGAACTTCTTAGGTAACAGAAAGTTGAAACCTGAGACAGCTTTTAAGAAAGAAATCTCAAAAGAACCAATGAGGTGCTTAGTCTAAGCTGTAGTCCAGGTGACCTCAGTCAGCCAATGACCTCAAACAATTCTCTCTCACTGAAATGCCTGATGGCTTTGGCTAAACCAAGATGTCCCTGAATATGTGCTCAGACACACAGCCGCCACAAATACAAGCCTGAATATGGAAATGCTACAAATATCCCCACTACTTAAAACTGCAGAAATGTTTCTCACAGCTGAAAAGCAGCAGTGAGCCTATTGTAAGTTCCTTGTCAAAATGGGTTGATATAATCCATTTTTTCTTTTAGATGTAACTTCTAATGTTAAATCGTTTAATAATTCTGATGGGTAACCTCTTCTAGTTAACATCCCTACTAGGATATCCACTTCTTTATAGTTGTCTTCATCTAAGGTGTTCTTTCTGGCCGCTCTAACCAATTGGCCCTTTGTCACTGCCCTTTTCTGTTTAAAGGGGTGGCAGCTGGTGAAGTGGAGTGACATATTTGAATATGTTGGTTTCCTGTATATACTAGCTACATATTCCCCCAAACCATAATTCTTCCTAAATATAACATCCAAAAATGGCATCTCGTTTTTGCTGTATTGGCATGTAATCTTAAGGAACTCAGTACTTTCATTAATGTACTGTAGAAAGTTTTTTAATGTAGCCTCATTATTTCCCCGTATAAGGAAGATGTCATCCAAATAGCGCAGGTGGAATTTAATATTGTCTGTGTGGACATTATTTACTATAGTCTGGTCCAGGTTTTTGTTTTCCATGTAATCCCTAGTCCATTCTAGGCCTATATTGTGTGGAATGATGGTATATAAATCCCTTACATCTATAGTAGTCATAATATCTTCCTTTTCAAATCTAATAGTGTTCACTTTGGACAGGAAATCCCAACTTGTGGATTTTAGGAACTCCAAAAATTGTAGGGATTCTGGGTGATGTAACACTTAGATATTTAAATTCATCCATGTCTGTTCTTCTCTCTATGAACATGTCTCTGATTTGATTAGTCTCAAATATGCACTGTTTAATTTTGATCTACTACTTCTTTCATATGTTTCTGCTTGTAACAGTCCATATATGCTGTTCTTGTATGTTTCCTGCTTCATAATTACAATACACCCACCCTTATCAGGTTTCATGACCCGTAATTCATTAAAATGTATGAAATCCGTAATTTCTTCCCCTATATCATTACTGTTGTTTTTCCTTCTTTTTTTGTTATTGCTCTCATAATGAGCCCTTAAATCAATTTCACACATTTTTTTAAATATATTTAGAGCGGGGTGTACTGGTGGGTTATATAAGCTACTTGTTCTTAATGTATCATAAATGCTATTACTATTATCCTGCTTAAATAACAGTTGAAAATTAATTCTACGTATATATAATTTTAAATCAATTAGTACATTAGTCAAGTTCATTTCACTTTTGGGTACAAAATTCATACCTTTTGCAAAATAATCAGCTACATCTGTCCATATAGGGTGTTCAGTGTAGATATATAACTTAAAGTCCTTCTCCTTGTTGTATACTACGAATGGGCCCTACCTCATACCCAATTCCGCTTCATGTCCTGGTTCAGTTTTTGTTCTTTGAGCTATAATGTTCTCATCCCTATATCTGTTCAGGTATTCCTCCTTTGGTATGGTGATGCATTGCCTTGATAACAGGTGTTCCCTCTGCCCTGAAATGGGCCCTTTGCATAGTTCTTCCTGTTGTAATATACTCTTTGTTGATTCCATAGTCATTCTGACCTCCTGGGTAATGGAAAATCCTGCTGGTAGTTAGGGTTGTTGGGTGAAACGTTGTGTCAGTGTTCATCGCTGATATTGTTTTCTTCTTCCTTACTGGTATCCCCTCCTGTTCCCATTGCCTAATTGCTGGACTGTTCATCAAAACCTTTCCAAGTCTGTGAAGTTGGGGGTGGTGCAGGAAGGCCTGTTCCAAACAAGTAGCGCCCAAGTTATGGACTAAAACAAAATGCCAACATGCATTACCATATTGTTTGGACAACTGACTATCATTGAAAACTTCTACAATGATAATAATCCCCTAAGAAACTTTATGTAGATCTATGGTGCTTATATTCAACTCTGACTCATACCACTTGATGAAAATTTTTTATAAGAACTGGGACATTTTAATGGATGACTTGGACATCAGGCCATAAATAGGAGAAACACCTATAGTTACATACAGAAGGGGCTCAAACTTAAAAGACCTTCTTAGGAAAGGTTCTAACTACACTAGAACAGGATGTGTAGGGATGTACAATGTGAGTCTTGTAACTGGTGGCATAAGATGAAATCGGGCAGCAAATTTACAGTGAATGGTATAGACCATTATGTAAAAGGTAAATATAACTGTCACTCCGAGGCAGTGGTCTACATGGCCACATGTGACCAATGCCTAGCATTTTATGTAGGCAAAACAGTAAAGAAATTTAACACCAGAATTTATGAACACAACTATGCCATAAGAAAGAATAACATTAACAATGCATTAGTGAGGCATATTCAAGACAACACTGGCCACAATTTCACATTTATGGCAATACACCATGTAGACATCAGTGACAAAGAGCCTTGGGGACTTCAGTTACAGTTAAAGGAGTTAAGGTGGCAAATCTTACTACAGGCAGATAGATGGTCAGGGATTAATGATAGGATGTCCATCTCTCCTGTATTGAAATTAAAAGCCCTAGAAAGGAACAAAATATCTTAAAACATTTGTTAAGCACAAGCACTTTTGTATGTATTTTGCTTTGGGAAACATTTTAGCATTATGTGAATATTTAACATGAGATTTTAAAAATGACTTTGGTTTTAGTTTTATTCTATTCATAACCATTCATGACACAAGTATGAGACTAATCATTTATCTTTTAATTACAAGTTTTAGCTGTATTTAAGATGTAACAGTTTCAACTGTAACACAGTCATCAAAGGGGTTAATTAATGTTCTCATTGTTGCTTGGCTAGCTGCCTCTCTTTGCTTACCCAGTCAGAGTGTTTTTATATGTATATAAATGGTTATCTTACATTTTATGGTGTCTGATGAATTTAACACTTGTTTAACGAAAGCACTTGTTTTGTTTTTCTTGTGGATTTTTATCATTTAATACACCTTTGGTTTATCATCACCTGAGTGATTTGTGCCTGTGAAACTCTGCCTGCCAGCTTTTCCATTTATTTAGTTTGTTTTGCTGTTTCTGTTTTTTTTTTTTTTTTTGAATAATCCCCTAAGAGTCAAGACAGTAGTTCAGGACTTAGGAATATATATGGAAGTGACCTATCATTTGACCAACATATGTCCACTGTGGTAAGGAAATCCTTCTATATTGCACAGTTTATAAGTAGAGGGTTAGGTCCTAGATCCAAGCATGTCATTATCCCCCTTTACCCAGCCCTCATCAGGCCACTCATTGAATATAGTCAGAGCTGGATGCAGCACTAGGATCATAGCTTCATAGGTGTTTACCAGGCTAATGACCACTAGGGCCTTTATAATCCTAGCCATGCATCCCAAATCTCTGACAAGTTCTGATACCCTTGATAAGTGTAAGCATGGGCCTGGGAGATGAACCATTTACAGGTTACCTGTTTGCATTAGAGACATAGGTGCCAAACCAGGGATAAATTTCTGGTTCCCCATCCAATTGTCCAAACTGCATTGAACTGGGTTAGGGAGGAACTCTGCTTCACATGAATGGGGGCCCTGTTCCATAGATGGGGTAGTCTCTGGGATACATACCTATCTCTCCAGCAGGTCCTATTTATATCACAGGCAAGGCTTAAGTCTTTAGAAGAGGTAATTATGGTACTGTTTGCTTTGTGGATATGCAGGAGGTCCATCAGAATGGGGTCTGACAATGCCTTGTATACCAGGCATAGATCTCCCCTCAAAAGCCTGTAGGAGACAGAATACAGGGATAGAGCCTTGAGGCAGTCAGCATAGGACATATTACTTGCACCTTGTATTATTTTAGTGCGGAACCTCTGTGGTTGTTCCAGTTGTTGGATATGCTTGGTTAGGTACATACCAAAGGGGCACTTACTCAATGATAGGTCTGATGAACACCAAATACAGTGGAACAAGAACTTCCTTGGATTTAGATGCCATACACTTGTTTATCAGTTGTGCAACATAGAATGATTTCCTCACCACTGTGGACACATGATGATCAAAGGCTAGATTACTATGTGTGTCCCTAAGTCCTTGACTACTGGGTCAACTCTAAGGGGTGTGTTGACAATATGATAGTTACCAGGGATGGATGACTTCCCAAAGGATACCTTTATGCATTCCTTAGCATTTAGTTTTTGTCCATAACTTTGACACCAGTTATTTGTCTGTGTCAGCCCCTCTTGGAGAACATTTGTGTCAGTATGAGATTCAATGACAGCTCCTAATTTGCAATCATCTGCAAATTTAGTCAGCCAGAGACCACTGACATTGGCCTTGACTTCTGAAAAGTAAATGCCAAAAAGGAGTGGTCCAAGGACTGATCTCTGAGAGAATCCACTTGTGACTGGTCTCTTTGTAGAGGTGGACTCCCCAATTCTAACTTCCTGGGTCCTGTCTGTGAGCTAGTTGGCTATCCACTGGGTGACATACGGGTTTGTACCTAACCTCTTGAGTTTGTCAATAATGCCCAAGTGGGGTATTGTGTCAAATGCCTTGGCCAGGTCAAGGTAGGCAGTGTGAACGATTTTGCCCTCATCCACTGCTTTGGTGACCTTCTCAAAGAAGTCCACCAAGTTGAGTAGGCATGATCTGCCCTTGACAAAACCAAACTGGGTTGGGTCCAGTGTCTGGAGGTTTACTATGTCTCTATTGATCATCTCCATGATAATTCTTTCCAAGGTTTTACATATAAGACTAGTGAGACTTATGGGTCTGTAGTTTCCAGAGTTTGTAGATGGCCCACCTTTGTGCAGAGGGATGACTGCTGCCTTTCTCCATTCATGAGGCACAAATCTTGTTTGGAGGCTCTAATAGGTCATGTTTCATACTATTTAGAAGGCATCCTGGGATACTGTCTGGGCCCATTGATGCAGTATTCTTGGTCTTAGAGAGAGCATTAAGGACCTGTTCCCTAGTGAACTTATTTTAAAGCTGTCTCGCTATGTTAAACCCATTTAACATAGCGAAACAGTAAAAAGCAATGGAGATGTTGCTTTCTCCGTTGCTTTTTTTTTTTTAAACCTGTCTCGCTATGTTAAATGGGTTTAACATAGCGAGACAGCTTTAAAATAAGCAACGGACATCTCTGTTGCTTATTTTAAAGCTGTCTCGCTATGTTAAACCAATTTAACATAGCGAGATAGGTTTAAAAAAAAGCAATGGAGAAAGCAAGATCTCTGTTGCTTTTTACACACTGTGTCGCTATGTTAAAGGAGTTTAACATAGCGAGACAGCTTTAAAAAAAGCAACAGAGATCTCTGTTGCTTTTTTTACACCTGTGTTGCTATGTTAAACTCTTTTAACATAGCGAGACAGTGTTTTAAAAGAGACTTATACTAATGGAAAAAGTCCGGGCGACCGGACCTTTTTCCATTAGTATAAGTCGATTTACAACGTGCACGCTGACAGAATATTAATGGGGGGGTCATGGTATAATGAATGATTTTCTCTACTACTGTACTGCTTTCCTTACTTTGTCACTTCTTCAAGCTGCACCTGTTTTAATAAACCACTATTCTGAAGTGACCTTTGTGTCTGGGATTCCCATCCAAATCCTTCACTTCATATCTGATCTATGACATCATTTTCAATTTCCTCCAGTTCTATATCAAACTGCTTACTTCCCACCACATTAAACTTCTTTGCTACTATTTTTGTAACATCTACCATGTCTGGGTGTTTTGTCAATATGTATTTTCAAATATTTTTGACTTTGCTATTAGAGTATTAGTTAACACTGATTTATCTTCAGCATACAAACTGCACCATATTAGGTCTCACTTCTTTCACGTCTGAACATCTCTCTTTAATGTTGCAAATACCTGTGGATTTTTTCTTTCTTTCTTAATTCTTATTTTTTTTCCTTCCTTTTCCAACTCATTCAATGTTTTCTGGTGAGGGGCCCCATTGTGGTAACAAAAATAATAGTCCACAAAAAGTTGGAAAATTGACCAGCCAGACAAGATGCCTGGAAACAGAGAAAGGGACACCTGGGCAAAAAATAAATGATGTTTTGTTCTACCCTGCAACTTACCCAGAGTTCCCAAAAAGGGGTCACTTTCTCCAAGTTTAGGAATACCCCATTGGATTTTTAACTCATCTCTAGCTTCTTTTTCATTATTTGTCTCACGGCAAACATCAGGCCAATTGTATTGCATCCTGATCTGAATATGAACTGGTCATTACATGTCTTATTTTTTACTACTCTGCATATTTGTTTAAGTACCTTCTCCAGCACTTTCATGCAGTGTAACATGAGTTTTAGTCACCTATATACTGTCCACAGTTGTGTATGTCCCCTTTGTTCTGGCTCACTGGCACTAGAATGTTTATTCTCTGGTCATCCAGGATATGCCTTTTTCTCTATACATCTGTGAGTACCATCTGGAGCCATTTCTCCCCTAGCTCACTCAACATCTTGATAATATCTGCAGTGATCTCATCTGAGCTGTTGTTTTCCCAATATCATTTTCCTCAGGCCTGATTTTACTTCTTCTAGGGTGGGCTTTTATTCCCTTTCATCACATCTTGATAATATCTGCAGTGACCTCATTTGAGCTGTTGTTTTCCCAATATCATTTTCCTCAGGCTTGATTTTACTTCTTCTAGGGTGGGCTTTTATTCCCTTTCATCACAGGCTGAGTCTGAAGTAGTACAGCTTCTGTGAGGGTTTCTTCATTCAGAAGCTGCTAGAAGTATTCCTAGCTGCCTTTGGACTATTAAGCCAATGCTGGCATCACTTTCACTTATGAATTGTGTCTGATTACTATCTTCTTTATTTTTCTGGCTTTGCCTTGCAATCTGATAGCTTCTTTGAGTAATCTGCTGTGCCACTTTCCAGAAGCTGGTAGAGTCCATCTGATGCCTTGTTCTTTACTATTGTAGCTGTGCATTCAGGTCCCTCATTACCAACACTGCTTATGTTGTCCTGCTTTGTCTTGTAAGTTCTGCAACGGCTGCCTGAATGCACTCTTTTCCGCACCATCACAACTCTGCAGTAGGGAATAATATGAGATTATGAATACTGCTCTCTCTTTACTCTAGAGTCTGATTGCCATGAGTCTGTCACTAATTCTGATGACATACTGCACTGTCTTCTGAAGACTGTACCTCTCCACAATTCTCACACCATTTCTAGTCTGTTTTCCTCCTGAGTAGTAGACTCTGAATCCCAAGTGAAGTGACTTTGCAGCACTGACCTTCCATCTTGTCATTTGGATACATAAGATGTCTACCCCCTTGATACACAGGATGACCAGCCCCCTCCTTACCATCATGTCATCCACTGCCAAGTTGCGTCCTGACAGTAAACCCATACTAAGTGTAGCAATCTTTAGCTTGTATTGGTCAGGTTGATTGGTTTTACATCTAGTTTTCACTCAACAGAGCTCTCACGTAACCCAAGCTGGGCAACTCGACACTGGAAGGACAGTACCTTATTGCTCTAGGATAGCTGGGCTTTATGGTGGGCACACTGTTAACTGAGGCATATGGACCCTTCTCACCATTATCATGCTTCCATGACATAACATAGGTCGGAGTAGGTCAGGTCTTTAACCCGCAAATATCCAAGCCCACTTTTAGTGACATTAGTCAGTGATGGACTCACTTAGAACCAATATTTATACCACTGAGTGGCTAGCCCTGACATGGCACACAGTCTGTGATCTGTGTTGTCCTCTCTAGATGACACTGCACATCACAGTAAATGTGGGTGGGGTTTGTCTATATAACTATACAACTCTTCCCCCATTGCGCATGACTCCATTTGCATGGGTTTGAGGTGAAAATACCCAGCATGTTTTAGGAGGTGAAAGGAACCCCACAGAAACACAGAGTGAACATGCACACTCCACACAGGCATCATTTGCTGGAGATCAGAATCAAACCATGCACCTTGTGCATGGTAAGCAAAGACAATTATGCCTGCTGTGAATAATAACAAAAAAAAGTAGGAAGTAGGGAAGTTAATACTGACTTTTATTACACAGTAGTTTATTATGCCCTTATCTATATGAGTATTTTAGAGTAGAATTTCCAAGGATATGTCATTTCATGGGAATTCCAACAATCCACAAAAATATAAATGATCCCCACTTTTAGGCCTATAATGATACCCAGTACAAAAAGATAATTTAGCAGTTTGTACTTAGAGGAAGAATTTTAAAATTTAGTTTGTAATCCAAAATCTTTTAAAAGGACAGTTGGTGCATGTCAGACTATATTAGAGACGTGACATGGGAAGACAATAATTTGTTTGGTTCAACAGATGTAGAACCCTTAATCACTAGTATTTCACAAGAACAGGGTTTGAATATGTTGAGGCACTATTTAAGTATTACTTCTAGTTTTAACAATAGGAAATTGAGTTATTGGTCAACTAGAATAGTTTTGGAAAATAATGATTTTTTTTTTTTAGTAATTAGATTTATAAACAATTTAAAGGTGTAGCCATAGCAGAAAATATGGCTACGTCATAATTAAATTTGATTTTGGCTCAATTGGAAGGTGAATTTTTAATAGTACTTATGAAGAAAAATGACCTTACTTAAAAGTTCTATAGATGACATTTTTATTGTATGGAAGGGAGAGGAAGCTGAATTTCAAATGTTTTAAATGACATCACTGATTTTTTGAGTTTTACTTACAAGAGGTCGAAGTACAGCATTCATTTATTGGGCATTCATTTAAAGGTGAATCTAAAGGAGGGCAGTTTGGAATCAAGTATATATAGAAAACCCAAATGTTAATATTTACATGCTAAAAATGTACATCTAGCATTTGTTTCAAAAATGTTATTAAAAGTAAAGCAATTATAACATCTAGGTTAACTAGCAACAAGGAGAATTTGAAATTGAATTAAAAGAGTGAAATGCATTATTTTGAGAAAAAGAGGATATGAGGCACAGTTTCTAAATTAAATAATGGAAAATTTAAGTGTTAACAGAGGTGTCAAATCACTGTCTGTACTTGCTAAAACTGAAGATTTGGAAAAAATGTTAATTTAAAATGTAGTATATACAATATAATTTAAAATGTAGTATATACAATATAACATTCACAATCAGGTATACTATGGACAATTATTAAAGACACTGCTGTACAGTAGAAAAGAATCCTGAATTAAATAAGGTGATTGGGAAAGATCCAGTTTTTATTTACAAAAAGAGTGAAAATCTTAAGGATATTTTAAAAATACAATATAATTAGAAGAATGTTATTCCGAAATATGTAAGGATGTTTAAATATTTTTGTAAGGCTTACATGTTTATTAATGTTGAAAGCAATGTATATACAGAGTCCTTTCTCCAAGTGGCTTTAATTTTAATTCTGAAAATGCTGAAATGTAGAGACCGGTATAAACTATAATGCATTTTATGTGGGGAAAACCACTGAAACTGGCTGTTAGAATCAGGGAACATGTGAATGGTATCAACAATAAAGGTATTGCAAATGCCTTTCTAAACATAGTTTACAATGTAGCAATTTTAAAACATTTATTTTTCTTTTGTGTTGGACTACATTTAACAGTCAACTAGGGCAGTGAGTACTGTGGCTGGGGGTGGCTGTGCATTCTGTTCTTGTGTTTCCATGAGGATAGGCTGGCTGGGGTGCGGGCAGTGGGTCCCGAGAGTTATGGGCATTGTTTGCTGCGAAAATTCTGAATTTGGGAGGTACAAGGTCAACTGGTTTAGTGGAAAATTGGGTTTGGGGTTGTTGAATGTGAGTGGAGGATGACAGCTTTCCTGGTACCTGAATACTTCTGAGCATTTGCTGGAGCATTGTATAATTTGGCTTTATTTAGGGATAGCCAGTGCACTTTTTCTTGGGGCAGCTGGGGGTTAATGTTTTCTGAAAGCATGCAGGCTTTTTTTGTGTCTGGAAGGAGAGTGGAAATAGAACAGGAGCAGGCGATATTTGGTGTGGCTGGGTCCATGAGCTGTGGCATACACTTTTTCCATAAATGGTCTTGATTTTGGGTGGGTGGTGCGAGTGGGTGCAGGTGTCAGTTTTGGATGGTTCTTCCTATCAAGTTGGTTGGACATCATTGTTTAAGGATGTTCATAGTTTTGGGTGTTTGTTTTGAGTTGATGGGTAGCAGAAGTGTTCTTGGGGGCTATTTTTTTGTTTGGGGGTTTTCAGTAAAATAAAGGGTCTTGTGGAATGTAACATAGGTTTAGGTGGAAATGACAAGGGACAATTGTCTGGGGGTCAGCCTGCCAGGCATTTGTGGGTGTATATGATGTGGGTGATGGAAACAGAGGGACTGTCATGTATGACAGATGGGAGTGGTGGCTTCCAGTCATGATGGATGCACTATGCATGTTGTTTTGTAACATCAATGGCCTCACAGATATAGAAAGAGAGGCAGGAGTGTGGAATTTTATTCAGAAATGCAGACTGCATGTGGTGGTGGTGCAGGGGATGCATGCAGGGGAGGTGGGCATGTGTGTTTGATGTAGAGGGAATTTCAGGATGGAAGTTCAGCAGAATATCAGGGACAGGGGAGATGGGGAGTGATTGCACTGGTTGCACGAGGAACATCAGTGGTGATAGATGAGGAGGAAAGGATAGTAGTGGTGGATCTGTGGTTGTGGTGCGCTGCTGGCAGGAAAGGAGGATTGCACTGGTGTGTGTTTACATTCCACCTGGGACTGCAAATCTGGAGCTTGGGAAAACATTGGAAGAGGTGGTTAGCTCACAGTGGGGTATGTTGCTTGTGGGTGGGGGGATAGGGGCTTGGTTTGTGGCAGTGGAGACATGTTTGGAGAATCTGGAAGGGTGGGTGTGGCAGGGGAGGGTGGATTTCTGAAGAAGTTTTTGGAAATGTTTGGTGTGGAGGATGTGGATTCTTTGGTGGGAACGTGGACAAAATTAACATATTATTCCCCAAGGTATAGTGACTAGGCTCAGCTCCAAACACCCTATCTCTAGTACCTCTACAGGAACCCTGGCTATCCTTCTCATCATAGATTCCCAAGCTTCACTACAACCCTTCTCATCCTCTACTACCCAAGTTGTCACGCCAAAAGTCTCTCTTCTCCAGAGATCTCACTACAGAACAGCCACTCAACAGCAATCCCTCCAAACTTATGCATACCACCCAGACTCCCCATCCTCTCCCCAATACTGCCAACTGCACTCTGCATTTCTCAATACATTCCCCATGGTGCAGTGACTAGGCTAGAGTAGATGAAAACTGTTTCACAGTAGTGTGTGTATTTGGTTGAGGGCTTTGGCACATGTCCAGTGACTGCTTCAGATCATGCACCAATGACACTTGGAGATGCAGGATAGTGAGGTAAGGGTGAGGCATTGGTGCTTCCCCACCTGCTTGTTGAGGGGACACAGATTTGGGAATGGGTACTGGAGTTTGTTCAGGAATTGTTGGGGAGGATAGAAATTTATTCAGAGGTTGTGGCATGGGGTGGGATGGGATGAAAGTGGAGTTTGGGAATGTAGTGGAAGTGGGAGGAAAGGTAATGTGGTTAAGAGATGGAAGCAGTTGCTTGGAGGGACTGACCAGGGTTGAAGTGTTACATGGTGGGAGAGGATGGGGAGGCCTGGGTAGTAAGCATAACTTTGAAGGTATTGCTGATGGGTGGCTGTTTTTTTATGGTAACTCTGAAGCACAGGGACTTCTGGCATGGAAACCTGTGCGGTAGAGGGTGGGAAGGGTTGTAGCCAAACTTGGGGAGTCTATGATGGGAAGGATGACCAGAGATACTCTAGAGGTACTGGATATATTTTGGAAATTTTATAGGGGTTTGTACAGAGATGAGAAGTGTGGAAGCTAAGGGGGAGAACAAGTGGAGTTACTTGCGAGGGACATGAGTGTGTCAGGTTGGAGGTGGCTGGGACAAGGCAGTTGGAAGAGGGGAAGATGAGATGGAAATGATGATGTGTGGTTGGTCTGCAGAAGAATATCTGTGAATGGGTGGTGTTACTGTGGGGGATTGGGTGCTGGGAAGGAAGGAGGTGATGGGGATCTGGAAGATTTTTTTTTTTTTGCAGTATGTTGGAGGGAGGAGGTACCAACATCTTTGGGGAGGGCTGTGGTGCCTAGGGATGATGAGGGCCCATCAGACCCTGCTTCATATGGGCACATTTACATTTGGGCCAAGACTGCAAGGTGTTTGCATCGGTGTGGTAGCTGGAGAAAGTAGCAAAGGTATTGCTGAGGTTGATAAATGTGGATCAGTGTGGTTTTCTGGAGGGGCAATTATATGACCACATCGTTAGAGCAGTAGTGATCTAGAAGGAAGCAGAATGTGGGATGGTGCCACTATTGTTAGTAGGTCTTGATGCAGGCAGTGTATTCAGCATGGTGGGTTGGAATTTAAATGATCCCCACTTTTAGGCCTATAATGATACCCAGTACAAAAAGATAATTTAGCAGTTTGTACTTAGAGGAAGAATTTTAAAATTTAGTTTGTAATCCAAAATCTTTTAAAAGGACAGTTGGTGCATGTCAGACTATATTAGAGACGTGACATGGGAAGACAATAATTTGTTTGGTTCAACAGATGTAGAACCCTTAATCATTAGTATTTCACAAGAACAGGGTTTGAATATGTTGAGGCACTATTTAAGTATTACTTCTAGTTTTAACAATAGGAAACCGAGTTATTGGTCAACTAGAATAGTTTTGGAAAATAATGATTTATTTTAGTAATTAGATTTATAAACAATTTAAAGGTGTAGCCATAGCAGAAAATATGGCTCCATCATAATTAAATTTGATTTTGGCTCAATTGGAAGGTGAATTTTTAATAGTACTTATGAAGAAAAATGACCTTACTTAAAAGTTCTATAGATGACATTTTTATTATATGGAAGGGAGAGGAAGCTGAATTTCAAATGTTTTAAATGACATCACTGATTTCTTGAGTTTTACTTACAAGAGGTCGAAGTACAGCATTCATTTATTGGGCATTCATTTAAAGGTGAATCTAAAAGAGGGCAGTTTGGAATCAAGTATATATATAGAAAACCCAAATGTTAATATTTACATGCTAAAAATGTACATCTAGCATTTGTTTCAAAAATGTTATTAAAAGTAAAGCAATTATAACATCTAGGTTAACTAGCAACAAGGAGAATTTGAAATTGAATTAAAAGAGTGAAATGCATTATTTTGAGAAAAAGAGGATATGAGGCACAGTTTCTAAATTAAATAATGGAAAATTTAAGTGTTAATAGAGGTGTCAAATCACTGTCTGTACTTGCTAAAACTGAAGATTTGGAAAAAAATGTTAATTTAAAATGTAGTATATACAATATAATTTAAAATGTAGTATATACAATATAACATTCACAATCAGGTATACTATGGACAATTATTAAAGACACTACTGTACAGTAGAAAAGAATCCTGAATTAAGTAAGGTGATTGGGAAAGATCCAGTTTTTATTTACAAAAAGAGTGAAAATCTTAAGGATATTTTAAAAATATAATATAATTAGAAGAATGTTATTCCAAAATATGTAAGGATGTTTAAATATTTTTGTAAGGCTTACATGTTTATTAATGTTGAAAACAATGTATATACAGAGTCCTTTCTCCAAGTGGCTTTAATTTTAATTCTGAAAATGCTGAAATATAGAGACCGGTATAAACTATAATGCATTTTATGTGGGGAAAACCACTGAAACTGGCTGTTAGAATCAGGGAACATGTGAATGGTATCAACAATAAAGGTATTGCAAATGCCTTTCTAAACATAGTTTACAATGTAGCAATTGTAAAACATTTATTTTTCTTTTGTGTTGGACTACATTTAAGAGTCAACTAGGGCGGTGAGTACTGTGGCTGGGGGTGGCTGTGCATTCTGTTCTTGTGTTTCCATGAGGATAGGCTGGCTGGGGTGCGGGCAGTGGGTCCCAAGAGTTATGGGCATAGTTTGCTGCGAAAATTCTGAATTTGGGAGGTACAAGGTCAACTGGTTTAGTGGAAAATTGGGTTTGGGGTTGTTGAATGTCAGTGGAGGATGACAGCTTTCCTGGTACCCGAATACTTCTGAGCATTTGCTGGAGCATTGTATAATTTGGCTTTATTTAGGGATAGCCAGTGCACTTTTTCTTGGGGCAGCTGGGGGTTAATGTTTTCTGAAAGCATGCAGGCTTTTTTTTGTGTCTGAAAGGAGAGTGGAAATAGAACAGGAGCAGGCGATATTTGGTGTGGCTGGGTCCATGAGCTGTGGCATACACTTTTCCCATAAATGGTCTTGATTTTGGGTGGGTGGTGCAAGTGGGTGCAGGTGTCAGTTTTGGATGGTTCTTCCTATCAAGTTGGTTGGACATCATTGTTTAATGATGTTCATAGTTTTGGGTGTTTGTTTTGAGTTGATGGGTAGCAGAAGTGTTCTTGGGGGCGATTTTTTTGTTTGGGGGTTTTCAGTAAAATAAAGGGTCTTGTGGAATGTAACATAGGTTTAGGTGGAAATGACAAGAGACAATTGTCTGGGGGTCAGCCTGCCAGGCATTTGTGGGTGTATATGATGTGGGTGATGGAATCAGAGGGACTGTCATGTATGACAGATGGGAGTGGTGGCTTCCAGTCATGATGGATGCACTATTCATGTTGTTTTGTAACATCAATGGCCTCACAGATATAGAAAGAGAGGCAGGAGTGTGGAATTTTATTCAGAAATGCAGACTGCATGTGGTGGTGGTGCAGGGGATGCATGCAGGGGAGGTGGGCATGTGTGTTTGATGTAGAGGGGATTTCAGGATGGATGTTCAGCAGAATATCAGGGACAGGGGAGACGGGGAGTGATTGCACTGGTTGCATGAGGAACGTCAGTGGTGATAGATGAGGAGGAAAGGATAGTAGTGGTGGATCTGTGGTTGTGGTGCGCTACTGGCAGGAAAGGAGGATTGCACTGGTGTGTGTTTACATTCCACCTGCAACTGCAAATCTGGAGCTTGGGAAAACATTGGAAGAGGTGGTTAGCTCACAGTGGGGTATGTTGCTTGTGGGTGGGGGGATAGGGGCTTGGTTTGTGGCAGTGGAGATATGTTTGGAGAATCTGGAAGGGTGGGTGTGGCAGGGGAGGGTGGATTTTTGAAGAAGTTTTTGGAAATGTTTGGTGTGGAGGATGTGGATTCTTTGGTGGGAACTTGGACAAAATTAACATATTATTCCCCAAGGTATAGTGACTAGGCTCAGCTCCAAACACCCTATCTCTAGTACCTCTACAGGAACCCTGGCCATCCTTCTCATCATAGATTCCCAAGCTTCACTACAACCCTTCTCATCCTCTACTACCCAAGTTGTCACGCCAAAAGTCTCTCTTCTCCAGAGATCTCACTACAGAACAGCCACTCAACAGCAATCCCTCCAAACTTATGCATACCACCCAGACTCCCCAATACTGCCAACTGCACTCTGCATTTCTCAATACATTCCCCATGGTGCAGTGACTAGGCTAGAGTAGATGAAAACTGTTTCACAGTAGTGTGTGTATTTGGTTGAGGGCTTTGGCACATGTCCAGTGACTGCTTCAGATCATGCACCAATGACACTTGGAGATGCAGGATAGTGAGGTAAGGGTGAGGCATTGGTGCTTCCCCACCTGCCTGTTGAGGGGACACAGATTTGGGAATGGGTACTGGAGTTTGTTCAGGAATTGTTGGGGAGGATAGAAATTTATTCAGAGGTTGTGGCATGGGGTGGGATGGGATGAAAGTGGAGTTTTGGAATGTAGTGGAAGTGGGAGGAAATGTAATGTGGTTAAGAGATGGAAGCAGTTGCTTGGAGGGACTGACCAGGGTTGAAGTGTTGCATGGTGGGAGAGGATGGGGAGGTCTGGGTAGTAAGCATAACTTTGAAGGGATTGCTGATGGGTGGCTGTTTTTTTTATGGTAACTCTGAAGCACAGGGACTTCTGGCATGGAAACTTGTGCGGTAGAGGGTGGGAAGGGTTGTAGCCAAACTTGGGGAGTCTATGATGAGAAGGATGACCAGAGATACTCTAGAGGTACTGGATATATTTTGGAAATTTTATAGGGGTTTGTACAGAGATGAGAAGTGTGGAAGCTAAGGGGGAGAACAAGTGGAGTTACTTGCGAAGGACATGAGTGTGTCAGGTTGGAGGTGGATGGGACAAGGCAGTTGGATGAGGGGAAGATGAGATGGAAATGATGATGTGTGGTTGGTCTGCAGAAGAATATCTGTGAATGGGTGGTGTTACTGTGGGGGATTGGGTACTGGGAAGGAAGGAGGTGATGGGGATCTGGAAGGTTTTTTTTTTTTTGCAGTATGTTGGAGGGAGTTGGTACCAACATCTTTGGGGAGGGCTGTGGTGCCTAGGGATGATGAGGGCCCATCAGACCCTTCTTCATATGGGCACGTTTACATTTGGGCCAAGACTGCAAGGTGTTTGCATCGGTGTGGTAGCTGGAGAAAGTAGCAAAGGTATTGCTGAGGTTGATAAATGTGGATCAGTGTGGTTTTCTGGAGGGGCAATCATATGACCACATTGTTAGAGCAGTAGTGATCTAGAAGGAAGCAGAATGTGGGATGGTGCCACTATTGTTAGTAGGTCTTGATGCAGGCAGTGTATTCAGCATGGTGGGTTGGAATTTTGTGAGTGGGGTGGTGGTGGCATTTGTGCTCCCTGATGCAATGGTGAGGTCAGTTAGGGGATGTGTATGGGATTGGAGGCAGGGTTTAGAGTGGGGGTTCCTCTCTGGTGGGTTGTGTCTGGGGGGCAGGGTGTGCATGCCCTCTTTCCTCTTTGTTTGCTTTGTGTCTGGAGCCATTGGTTGGGCATTTGGGGGACTCAGAAATTTAGAGATGTGGTTGGTGTGGTGGTAGGGAGGGGTTGGTTTTGTTTGTGGATGATGTTGTTTTGTACCTGATAGAGCTGGGGGTGGACATCTCAGTGTTGTGTTCTTTCTGGTTGAGTGGGTTGGTTTGGGATTGCTTAATCTGAGGGGATATTTTGGAGCTGCACAATTTGGGCTTGTAGACATAACACAGGCAGGGAGCTGTAATTCAGGATGGAGACAGATGGTGATGAGGAAAGGAGGAGGTTCAGAAGATAGGGAGAGAGTGCGATTTTGAATGCAGATCCTTTGAGAGAGTGGTGGCAGTCATGCAGAATGTGGTATTAAGAAGTGGCAGAGGGTTTTTGGGAATTTGCCCAGTGCAAATGTGAAGGGAAAGTTTTTCCAGTGGAAATAGCTACAGTTGGGGGTGCCAAGGTTGAGGAGGGTGGCTGTAGTTTGCTGGAGGGGGCCAAGCTGTTGAGAGTGGATGGCTGGAGGGCTAGGGGTGGTGGAGTGGGTGGAGGCCGGGAGGGCCTTTGGACTGCAGGGGGAACACTGCTTTCCCTGTTAGGGGTTGGTGTCAGGGTGTGGACAGGGAGGAGTCCTGGGTGGGGGACATGTTCTGGTGGATTTTTTGGTTGAGTCTGGAGCAGATGCTGCTTTTTAGAGAGAGGGTGATTGGTGAGGCATGTGGGGTATTGCACAATGGCTGTGGGAGCTGATCAGTGGAGGTTGGAGGAGACTGAGAAGAGAGGCTAGAAGGGCAGTTCACAGGGAAACAATGGGAGGACATATATGTGGCTCTGAGGTATACAACAGAGTCTGGAGGATTTGAGGGTTTGCTTGGATGTGTTTGCATGAGTATTTCTGTGGCTTGGGTAGGCTCCAAAGAGTTTTTCCTCGGGTGGATGCCAGGTGTTGGATGTGTGATAGGGAGGAAGCTGTTGGCTGGGTGCCTGTGTTTGGGATTGTGATAAGATGGTGTACTTTGGGGGTTCCCTGCAGAGTGCTCTGCTGAAGGTGTTGGATGAATGAATGGATGTGGACATGTTTTTGGGGGCTAGAATATGGGATCAAGGTTGGCTGGACATAGTGGGGCCTTGGGTTGGGTTCTGGTGGCTGTGAGAGGGGGTGGTTGCTGAAGAATGGAGGTCAAGGTCTAACAAAACTGCACTTTTGGTGTTGAATGCTGTAGCAGAGATGGGGAGCTGGGGATGGGGTGTTTGGAAAGGGGTGGTAGCAAGTTGCATGGAGAGTGGTGGAGAGTGTGTGGGATGGTGTTTTGGAGGAGAGGAGTGGTTTGATGAAGGCAGGACCTGAGCAATTTGTATGGTGTTGGATTGCTAACAGTTGTACAAGAGAATATGTGTTATGTGGGTGTTTGTGGGTGGGAACATGTTGATGTAGTTTTTCTTTTATATGGATATGTGTTTGCCTATGTCTTGAGTGATGGTTCACTGGGAGGTGTTAAAAAATCTTGTAAAGACTTGACACCTATTTGGTCACCATGTACTGCATCTACGATTTCTAAAAATGGCTAGCCCCATATCTCCAAACTGTCAAGCACATATACAACCTGTACAGCCATGGGCATCCTTCCATGTAGTTGCTAAAGTCAATCCCACAGTGCTCTGTATATTTCAGCCTATTATCTCTGTCTACCTACTACAAAACTACCTGAGTTGCTTTTATGAGTAACTAAGTGACCATATAAAAATATGACATTCAAGACAATATGGTTTTAATTTAAGAATCAGTAGAAAATAGACAGATCAAAGGATCACTATTCACTGAAGTAAAATGGGATTTCCAAAGAGTAAATCTCCCCTTCCTATTAGACACCCTCTCGAGAACTGGATTCAACAAATCCTTGGCGCACAAAAAGAACATTCAGTCGTTGTTGACCTATTCTCTGGTAACAAAACATGCCAAACAGGGATTCACCAAAGATCAATCTTGTTCAAAATTTATTGTGACATGGACACTATAAGACTACTTAGATCAGACTCCTCCCCAACATCTCTGCAAGATGTTTCGGAGAGTAACTGCTGTCTGCTATGGAACTGGCTGGAGAACAAGAATGTAATCATTAGCTCTGAAAAATCTGCACTGATGCTATTTAGCATTAGTTAGAAAAGACCATATCAGCTTTCCTTCAATACCTTCAACCCCATCGGCAAAATGATCCTCTTGGTCCATTACCAAAAGTACCTAGGCGTACTGATTGTTATCCTCTGACCAGCAATAGCTCACATTCCCTCATCACAGAAAACATGTACGTAAGCAGACTTTGAAACAATTAAAGGCTGGCTAAAAGATATTATGTTCTACTAACAACAGAATCAAAAATAGCCACTGTAATATGTATTTGAATTCTTAGGCTGAGTCCTCACACAATTGCAGTATGCAAAATGTGCCAAGTTATCATCCCCACAAATAACAGGGAATAATAATGCTTATTTTTTAAAGGCCAACTGGCTTCCAGTAACAGCAAGGGCCTCTCTCTAACTGAAGTCCTAGTCCTAAATCTATTATTACACTGCCCATTGTTATTTACCGAGTATGAAGTTCCATTCAAGAAACATGTCCTGTGGGGCGTGGCCAAGGATGAACACAGGATAGCAGCAGATTTCTTCAGCTCCACCAATTTCATTACATTGACAGGAATTAATTACTTAAAAAATTAATTCTTGAAGTAATTTTCTTTCTAAATATGTTTGTTTTATATAGTTCTTGAACTATATCTAAAAAAGAAAGGAAATCTTAATAATATTCCTGTCAGAAATTACTTTGGAAATTTTCCTGTCAGTTTATCAGTCTGAAATGAGTTCCAGTAAGACAAATTCTCAAGACTCCAGCATCAAGAAAGAACTTCAGTCTCTGATAATTATAGTCCAGCAACTTACTGCTAAGATGGATAAAATGGATACTAAAATAGACACTTTCATAGAAAAACTACAAAACAAATAGACTTGTTACATATGGACCTGCAACAACAGAAGATCCAGATGACAGGCATAGAAGAAGCTGTGAATGACATGGAAAATAAAATACAAGAACAGGAAATCAACATTGAGTTTCTGCTGAAACAAAATACACATTTACAAACAAAGCTGGATGACCTGGAAAATAGATCTAGGCGCAATAACATTAGGATTTTTGGACTGCCAGAAAATATTGAAGGTAACAATATTACTTCTTTTTGAACAACATCGCTCTCTAAAACTTTAGATTTACCAGAAGTATTCTCTTTTGGTATCGAAGAGCACATAGATCTATAGCTAGTACTAACTCTAACAACAACTATCCTAGATCAGTTATAGTTAGATTTCTATCATCTTTTGATAAAGAGATGGTTCTTAAATCTGCATGGGCTAAAGCTCCTGTTAAGTTTAATGAGACAACTGTGCGTTTTGACAATGACTATTCTTCCATGGTAATTGCTAAAAGAAAAGTTTTTCTGCCACTAATAAGGGAGCTTAAAAAAGCACAGTTTAAAACATACCTTCTGTTTCCTGCCAAGCTTAAAATCTTCCTTCCTGATGGTTCTAAGGTCTTCGATGATTTAGACTCTGCTTTACTGTTTGTCAAAGAAAAAAGGATTTTGGATAAAATAGAAGAAATGGAATGGGCTAGTTCTTCATTAAAGAGCTTGGCAACTGAAGCTTCCTGGAAGACTTCAGAGAAGAAGAAGAGACTAAAAAACAAATGATTTGTTATATGTTTTTTTCTCTCTCATCATTTTAGTTCATTATTAATCTTTTTGAATATAGTTCCTGCATTTCCAGAAAGCCACAAATATTTTGGAAAAGATTTAATCAAAGTTATTCTCTATGTGCAAAGAAATGTTTTGTTTCATAACCAGTCAAAATGCCTGAGGATTTAATGGCAGGCTGTGACTCGATTTGTTTTTCTTTCTGCAAAAAGTAAGGTTAGTAATTTGATACATTTTTTTATCTTTACCTTTTTTCCTTCTTCTTTTATTATTTTCTTTGTTTAAACAATGACATTCTATTTAGATTATGTAGTGGGTAAAGGGTGGGGGAGGGCAGGGAGAGAACAGTAATGAAAATATCATTAATAGAATAATAACATATTTATTTCTTGTAAAAGTTTATAAGTTCTTCAAATGCTATTTCTAATTATACTTTCTTGATTATACTGCTTATGCTTGTTTGTAAATAATCTGTCATGCTTTAACTAATAATAATCAGAACTAAATAAGAGTAAATAATATGTTTTATTTTTAACTCTAGTAATATAAACAGTAAGTAACATTCCATTGTATATACTTTTACAGCTTTCTCTTACATTTTTTATTTCTGCCTCACTCCCTTTTATTTTCTACTCTCTTTTCTTTTCTTTATTAATATATAGAAATGCTTTAGACTGTGTGGGCACAGTGAATAATAGGATTTGTATGAAAATTGAGTTGGGAGAAGAATGCTGAGTTTTATTGCTTGTTGGTAATTTTGAGTTTAATTTCACTTGCATAGAGGCTGTGATGATCTGTGGAATACATTGTGGAGGTTCTGTCATGTTTAGATGCATTTACACTGCTAAATGAATGTTTGTCACTAGTTTTAATAAGTTTCCCAAAATGTTAAGAGAGACAATCTGGGATGTGGGCTGTCTTATGCACAATGTCCTTGAGTTACCTCAGAATCTTCAAATCACAGAATTCTCACAGAGAAACTGAAAGCAGTTAGTATAAACATTGACAAGGTTATCACACTGACACACCACAGATTCAGGAAAAATACTCTGTTCATAAAATATGTCAGTTATAATGAGTTTAAATGATGTAGTTTCTTGTAGTAAGTAAATGTCTTATTTTAGAAGGCATAAAAAATGAAACATTTATTTAAATGTTTTTGAAAATCTACTTAACAGCAGCATAATAATCTGTGTTAAAATTTGTGTTCCAAACATATACTTTACTATAACTCATTTAATTCATCTGATTGACAAACATAAATAATCTTATAACTCTATTCTGGAAGAAATGTCATGTGATATATTTTAAAGCAGTAGGTTAGCATGATTGTAAAATCTGGTTACCAATATGTGTTTGCTGTGCATTATTTTGTATAAAGCAGACAGATTTATTCTAGGGACAGCAAGTAGGATAGTGCTCTACTAACACACAACTCAGTGAGATCATATATATATATATATATATATGTGTGTGTGTGTGTGTGTGTGTGTGTGTGTGTGTGTGTGTGTATGTATGTGTGTGTGAGTGTGATGGCTTTTTTTCTGAGAATCTGCATAACTATCCAATATGATTTATAATAATTTCTATGAATACAATATTTTACTCTATTGACAAAATGAATGTTTGCCACAAGTTTTAATAAGTTTCCCGCCAAAATGTTAAGGGAGACAATCTGGGATGTGGGCTGTCTCATGCATAGTGTCCATGAGTTTCCTCAGAAGCTTCACTCACAGAATTTTCACAGAGAAACTGAAAGCAGTTAGTATAAACATTGACAAGGTTATCACACTGACACACCACAGATTCAGGAAAAATACTCTATTCATAAAATATGTCAGTTATGATGAGTTTAGATGATGTAGTTTCTTGTAGCAAGTAAATATCTTATTTCAGAAGGCATAGAAAATGAAACATTTATTTAAATGTTTTGAAAATCTACTTAACAGTAGCATAATAATCTGTGTTAAAAACTTGTGTCCCAAACATATACTTTACTATAACTCATTTAATTCATCTGATTGGCAAGCATAAATAATCTTATAACTCTATTCTGGAAGAAATGTCATGTGATATATTTTAAAGCAGTAGGTTAGCATGATTGTAAAATCTGGTTACTAATATGTGTTTGCTGTGCATTATTTTGTATAAAGCAGACAGATTTATTCTAGGGACAGCAAGTAGGATAGTGCTCTACTAACACACAACTCAGTGAGATCACATATATATATATATATATATATATATATGTGTGTGTGTGTGTGTGTGTGTGTGTGTGTGTGTATCTATGTATATATGTGTATGTGTATATGTATGTGTGTGTGTGTGTGTGTGTGTGTGTGTGTGTGTATATGTGTGTGTGTATATGTATGTGTGTGTGTCTGTGTTTATGTGTGTGATGGCTTTTTTTTTTTTTTTTTTTTAGGTAATAACGCAGGTGTTTCTGAGAATCTGCATAACTATGCAATATGATTTATAATAATTTTTATGAATACAATATTTTACTCTATTGACAATAATGAGCTTAAGTAAATGCTCATATACAAACAATTCAAGATTTTTTGGAAGCTGTTGATAGAATTCACATGACAGAAAATAGATGCATCTTAATGCATGTAATGTCTGAATCATATTAGCCAAAGTTTTTGATTTAAATGAATGTTAGAACATAATTTTCTCTCCTCTTGATTTCTAACATTAAGATTATTTGAATGCTATTAGAATTCAAGTGTTATATATTACATAGATCTATATAATAGTATGAACAGTTTTAAAAAAAAAAAAAGTTTATTTTAGTTTATATGATGCTGTTTTACCAAATGTGTAGTTTTGTCTTGATAGATAATTGAATTGAAAACTGTTAACCTCAGTTAAATATAACTAGTATTAAATTGATAAGGTGGTAGCTGAGGTACTGCTGCTTAGGGTAGGGGTTAACTTGAGTAGTAAATACTGCTCTAAGTTGGAGTTTTCAACTCAGGCGGGATGCAAGGTTTAATCCTTACATTATTTTCACTTGTTCATTGTTATATGTATATAGTTTTGACATCCACAATATATTTTGTACACTCATTGTCACTACAAACAAAATTGAATCCTATACAAAATCCCATAAGAGATTTAATAAATACAGCTATATTTAAAGGTACACCTAAAAGAGGAGATGTAACATTATTTATCTTGTTATTTGTTATTTCGATCATAAGATTCTTGAGTTTTAAAAATGCCAAATGACATCTTTAAAATGAATTTCTTTAAACATTAATGGATTGAATAATCCGTAAAAGGGCAAGCCTAATAAAATACATTAATCTACACAAGGCCAATCTAGTCTTCCTGCAAGAAACCCATCTCTTGAAAAAGATATTGATAAACTAGCCACTAATAAGTATGCAGTATTGGTTAGTTCAGAGCACACTCAGAAAAAAGAGGAGTGGCTATTTTATGGAATAAAAGTATGCCCATTCCTAAAACCATTAAGTCTTATCAGGATGACAAAGGAATGTTTTGTATGGTTACAATACAAATTAATGGGAAGACTTACACTTTAATTAATGTATACTGGATACCTGGAATTGGTATTAATACAGTGAAACATCATATTGATAAGATCATATCATTCTCTATAGGGGATATTATTTTAGCTGGTGATTTTAATTGTATACTACATGAAAGTGATACTACCACTATAAAGAAAAGAAGAATTACATCTAATGCAAAACATTTAAATGATTTTGCTAATTCTTATCATTTGAATGATATTAATAATCAGATAGAGTCAAAATCATTACCATACACCTTTTTTTCTAACAGATACAAAACGTATTCAAAAATAGATAGGGTTTTTTTTTTCTAACCAGATGGTAACAGATTTAATTAATTCCAAAATCATTTCATGTCCTATATCTGATCATAACTCAATTGTTTTTGAATTCATGATAAAAATACTCATAATGTTCAGATCAAAAGGATACCAGCATACTTAACTCAGCTAAAAGACTATAAAGAATATATACTTTCAGAAGTACAACATTTTCTAGACATAAATAATACTCCTGAAGTCTCCATTGTCTATGTTTGGGATGCCTTAAAATCATATCTATATGGACAAAGTATCAGATGGTATAATAACAAAAGGAAATCTTGGGATAAGGAATTGTTAGATATTCAAAGTAAACTAAACCCTTCTTAACTCCCATAGCTAGAACCACTATTGCCCACTCTCACTTAGTCTCTACTCTTCTCTATGCTTCTCCCATTTATACTAACCTAAAGAAAAATAATCTTCTCAAACTGTCTAACTCCTACAATCAATATTGCCAGATTTGCCACTGGAAATGCATTTCGAACACACCACTGTCTGAACCTTAACCAGCTAGACTGGCTTGAACTCCCTAACATGATAACTTATTCCCAACTCACCATTGCTCATAAAATATTTTACAAACCAAATCATACTCCAATACTTGCTAACCTAATTACTCCTTATAATAATCTAAATTCCCTCATCCACTAGCAAACTACGTGCTAGCATAAGTAAGTCCAATAACTTGTCAGGTGACAGCCTATTCTCCAATACTGTTGGGAAACACTGGAACCTTCTACCTACCGACTTAACACTACTACCTTCTCTGTCACTCTTTAGCAAAAACTCAAACGCCACCTAAAATCTCTCTGGCTATGCCCTGCACGAACCCTGATTAATCTACTACCTATCCTACTTTATCTTCTTACTGCCTATGGATATATAATCACAATCTATATACCTCTCTGTATTCTAAATCTGGACATTGTAAAACTTTTATAACCACAAATATTTAAGTTAACTACAATGAACTCTAGTGTATCCTTTCATATCATATGATTATGTGACTGACATGACTTTATACTCACCTTTTTATTATTGTACTTTTTAAAAACCTTTCATCTTTATTCTAAATACTTACTATTTTATGTGTTTTATTATTTTCTAATGTGTTTTATAATTTGATATTTCATTTTGAGCTATGCTGGAGCTTTTCTCCCCGGGCCTCTACTGAAAATGGAAATATATCCAGTTGGACTAGCCCGGTCAACAAATGTAAAATAAATAAATAAAAATAAAAAAATAGACTCTTATAAACATAATAATAAAGAAAATATTATGGACAAGAAAGTTATTGAAGAAATAAACAAACTAAATGAGAAATACAAAGAAATTTTAACTCATAAAGTTAAAATAACTTTAGAGAAATACAAGTTTTTGTCTTATTCAATAAGCCCCAAAAACTTACATAGACTTAAAAATAAAACAAAAAGATTGAATAAACAAAACCATATCAAAGAAATCTTTTCTCTAAGGAAAAAGAAGAATGTTTCTAGTATACCAGAAATACTGGATGAATTTAGAAATCACTTTCACAAGATTAACCATAACAACATTAACATGGAACCTAAAGATAAAATAAAGGAGTTTATAACCACAAACATGAATAAAAAGCTTAATAAACAACAGATTAAACTATTGGACAAGAGTATTTCATATACAGAAGTTATTACACAAATAAATAAGCTTAAATCAAACAAAGCACCGGGTAATGATGGTATTATACCAGAGATATATAAAATCCTTTCTAAAACTACATATTCATTAATACATAAGGTTTTTATTCTGGCCCAAACTGAGTTAATAACCCCCCCATCTTGGCAATATACATTTATTTCACCAATTTTAAAACCTAATAAAGATCCAACTAGATGTTCTTCATATCGACCCATCTCATTACTTAATGTTGATTATAAAATGTTTATGAGTATTTTTGCTGATAGACTGAAGACAATTATCCCCGGCATTATAGACATAGATCAGACGGGCTTCATTGTAAATAGAAATACTTTTGATAATATAAGAAGAACTTTAACATTAATTGATTTTGCAAATAGGAAAAAGAAAGATTTAACACTTATTAGTCTTGATATAGGTTCAGCATTTGATTCAGTAAGTTGGGACTATCTGTTTACCTTACTGAAGTGCACAAATTTCTCTGATGCATTTGTAAATTTAATTGAGCATTTATACAAAGGAACGCTGGCTTATATTAAGGTAGGAACATATGTTTCACAAAAATACCCATTCTTAAAGGTACAAAGCAAGGATGTCCACTTTCTCCACTATTATTCACTTTAGTAATGGAGCCTTGGGCTAATTTGATTAGAAACAGTACTGACATAGAGGGTTTTGAAATAGAAGAAAATACAACATCAAAAATTCAACTTTTTGCAGATGATGTTCTAATTACATCAGCAGGATCTAATTCTTCTATGCAGTCTTTATTTGATAAAATGATGAATTTTAAAAGTATTTCTGGTTTAATATTCAATGAAGAAAAACTAAAATACTACCTATATATACACGAAAAAATACTCTCATTAGTGATTTTACTAAATATGTACCCAACTCAGGTCAGATAACTTATTTAGGTATAATACTATCTAAAGATATTAAATCTATTATATATAATAACTATAATACCTGTTTTCTTAATATACAAAATCTTTTTAATACCTGGAATAATATGTTTTTTACTATGGAGGAGAGACTTACAATTATTAAAATGATAATATTCCCCAGATTTTATACTTAATACAATCAATAATACTTTCACCTACAAAAATAACTATCAAGAAACTGAATACACTAATGTTAAATTTCTTATGGGCACCTAATAGACCTAGGATTGCATTAAAGAAACATACTAATAGCTGGTCTCAAGGGGTATTTCTTTTCCAGACTTTAATTTATATATTATCTCTTCTATTATAAAAGTTATTACTTTATTAATAGATCGGTCATATGTCAAAATGGAAAGATTATTGGGAGCTAATTAGTATGCACTTCATGAAAATCTCCTTAACACATAAAAATATGATTATAAATAACTCCATGTTGTGGTTGCTAAAGGAATTTTGTACTTCACCTATTACACCTAAACATATGGTCTGTTACCCATTAAATATTATTATTAGTTATCGTAACTTTATATTCATGCACCCTAAGTATAGGGAATGGAATTTTATTGTATTCCTATAATTTATACTCAGGGTATGCTTATGTCATCTACTTCTGAAGGAGCTCATTTAGCTATAGATAATAATCTAAAGTACTGGTATCAGCTGATATCTGATAATAAAGTTAAAAATCTAGATTTCTTAAAACAAGAATTTGATCTAAGAGAAACTTGCTGGTTAGAGGTTCAGATCTTTAGACAACATCTCATTGATAGAATAGATCTAATGTCTATAACAGTTAAAGAATCTATTCCAAAACTGATTGATTACTTGATAATAAATTTACAGCATAAAGTTTCTGATAAAGGTAAACTTTCATATATACATAAAATTATCAGACAAGAAACTTTTTACAATGTAGATTCATACTGGAATTATTTCACCTCTATTAATGGGGACCCACCAACTCAACAAGATAAACAATATATATTGGAATCTGCTTATAGAACTACATCTTCCATTGTCTGGAGACTATATGCATGGAAATTTTTACATAGATCTTTTTATACACCTTTGATGATGAATAAAATTAATAATAAAGATAATCTATGTAAGAGATGTAATGTAGAAATTAATGCTGACTGGGCTCATATGTTTTATGACTGTATGAAGTTGAAAGAATACTGGAAGTCAATTAATGAATTTTGCAGGCTCTTTTACAGATAATTTCATTATTTCTAAGTCTCTTATATTATTCAACACACCTGTACCTCAATGTGTTAAAAAGATTAAGCTTCCCTTGTTATGGTCTATCCTAGCAGTGGCTAGGAAAATAATAACTAGAAATTGGATTTCAGATACACCTCCTTTGTTCAATGAATTTAAAAATGTTATGAATATAATGTGTCATATGGAAATAAGCACAATTAGAATGAGAACAACTAGAAAAACATCACATTTTATTGTATGGGATAATTTACAAAATTTGTTAAAAAATTCTAATTTCAATAGCACAGTATTTTAGTTTAATTAATTGATCTGATTGTAGTGGATGTCTTTGTAAATACTTTAGTTGTTTTGTTGAATATTATAATAATACCTATTTTTAATTATTTGTATAAAATTGTTATGATATTTCTCTTATATGTTAAAACAATAAACTTGTTTTAAAAAAAAAAAAAAGAAACATGTCCTGCTTCCTTTGAAGGGCAAATTACAATGTGTCCTACAATACATCCCCACTGCTCAAAGTGACTTTCAGTCTTGCAATAGGTGAGACAGACTTCATAAAAGTTACCCTAGCTTCCCTGAACTCTCTCCTGAAAAATGCAACAAGGGTTAAGGAGTTCCCAGCATTTAGGAACAAACTCCTGGGTCACCTGAGGGAACAGCACATATCAAAAGAATGTTTTTTTTTCTATTAGCATAAGAATTACACTACTGGATTGTGCACTCTTAGCTGTCAGTCAGGAAATATACTGAATGCATTAAAACATGAAAGCATACATGTTCATCATCTTCAGATGCCAACACCAGGAGGACAAAACAAAAGTTAGCACAGATTGTATTGTCAATATTTACTTACCCATAGGGTAAGTACATGGAAGATACGATATCAATGCATATCCGAAGCTCAGTTTACAGGAATAAAGATCTAAAATGCAGGGAGTTTCTCAGAGACAGGTACACAAGGCCGTAATCACTCTTAACTTGCTCAGAGCACTTCAACCAGCTCCCAAGCCAAATATTACACTAGGTAGACATTTCAGTTCCTAAGGTCACTGGCCACACCCAAACCTGATCCATTTCAATCCATGTCTGTTTTCATTACCTTTCTCATGTTCACAGATGACTGTGACCTCTTTTATATTCATGTTGCTAGAATTCCACTATCCATTTTCAAGCCTCATCTTCATTGCACACTATAAAAACTAGTAAAAAGTTCCGTACTGGCAGACAAAAAAAGTCTTTTATTCACAAATCCAACAAATATTGAGCGCTTTTGTCTGCACAAGGCAGACTTCTTCAGAATAATAAACCTGTGGTGCCTCTGTTTTTTATACAATCTTGTTCAAATGCAATTAATCAATAATTGATAATTAAACAATCAAAGTTGATTTTAAGGTGAGAAACTAATTTTGATTAAATTGTTTCTCATACCTTAAATCTTTGTGGTTTAAACATTTTTTAATATATACTGAACAAAACGCCCTGTATAAGTACATTAATACTAAAAAAAATCTTAATAACTATATAAATTAAAAACACTGTCAACACAAATTTTATGTTAAAAAGTTTTCTAGAAATAATAAAGAATGTTGTTGTTAATGTTGTATACAATTCATACTTAGTTATGAACTGTTAAACAAAACATTCTCTTATGTTCACCTATGCATGTTTACTATTATTCATCCACTACATGGTTCATATAGAACCATATTAAAATTAAGAACAACTAATGTTCAAATCTGTTTAGTGTTCTTTGTGTTGTTTATATGTACAATCTTAAAAATATTTCAAATGAACAATAAAAACCTACAACTAAATGAATGTAGTGTATGTACAACAAGTTAGACCTGAAACCCCAGGTGAACAAGGGTAATAGAGTATCCTAAATAGTGTCTCAAAAAGGAACTGTTCCCCCTCCATTGCACACTCTTTGGCCACTGCAGTCTCTTCCTCTTCTATTTACATTTTACATTTCTTCCATCTTCCTGTCCTAAAAGCTTTCCTCGGATTTTCATCTTTATAGTTCCATTCTTTGTTTCCATGTTTTGCTTATAATGCAATTAAAACTTTTATCACACACACACACACACACACACACAAGCACACACATGCATCAGCACACCATCAGAGAGACACAAAAATGCATAGGCATCAGCACATCATCAGGTAAACATACAAACACAAAAACATTTCCATGTACCAGCACACCATCAGACACACACACACACACACACACACACACACACACACACACACACACACACACAAGTGCATATACATCAGCACATCATCAGATAGACATACAAACATTTCCATGTACCAGCACATCATCAGACACTCACACACACACACACACGTGCATATGCATCAGCACATCATGAGATAGACATACAAACCTACAAACATTTCCATGTACCAGCACACAATCAGACACACACACACACATACGTGCATATGCATCAGCACATCATCAGATAGACATACAAATATTTCCATGTACCAGCACACCATCAGACACACACACACACACACACACACACACACACACACACACACACACACACACACACACACACACACACACACACAAGTGCATATACATCAGCACATCATCAGATAGACATACAAACATTTCCATGTACCAGCACATCATCAGACACACACACACACACACACACACACACACACACACGTGCATATGCATCAGCACATCATGAGATAGACATACAAACCTACAAACATTTCCATGTACCAGCACACAATCAGACACACACACACACATACGTGCATATGCATCAGCACATCATCAGATAGACATACAAATATTTCCATGTACCAGCACACCATCAGACACACACACACACAAACACACACACACACACAAGCACACATCAGCACACTATTGAATAGAGATAAACACATACACACATACTTCAATGCACCATCAGATGGAGATATACACAAATACACAAGTACACATACATATGCATACATCAGTACACCACCAGGTGGGCACAGATACCAGTACATAGATGTATATGTATCATCACACCATCAGATGGACACACACACACGCACACGAACACATATCAGCACACCATCAAATGGAGACACAGACAAACACACCATGCCCGCATGCATCAGCATACCATTAGTTGGAGATAGTCTCATACATACATACATACATCAGCACACTGATAGAGGCACACACAAAGAAACAGATATGCAAGTATCAGCACATCATTACATGGAAATACACACACATATACATATACAAACATACCCACACTCACACATTCACAACACACGTGTGCATCAGCACATCATGATATAGAGATACATACAAAAACACACATATCCATTTATCAATAGATCATCAGATAAAGACAATCATAAAATTGCACAAATGCCTGTATCAGCACACTATCATATGGTGACACACACAAACACATGTATCATTACACCATCAAAGTACACACACACACACACACACACACACACACACACACACACACACACACACACAGACACACACATGCAAGACACACATCCGATGTACAAACACAAAACAAACCTATACTTATATATTAACAAACCAAAGATGCACACACAAAAGCACATACATGCATGCATCAGCACACCATCAGGTGGAGATACACACAAACACACACATGCATGCATCAGCACACCATCAGGTGGAGATGTACACAAACACACACATGCATGCATCAGCACACCATCAGGTGGAGATGTACACAAACACACACATGCATGCATCAGCACACCATCAGGTGGAGATACACACAAACACACACATGCATGCATCAGCACACCAGGTGGAGATACACACAAACACACACATGCATGCATCAGCACACCATCAGATGGAGATATACAAACACATGCACATACATTCATCAACATTCCATGAGATACACACACACACACACACACACACAAAGCAAACAAGCATGCAACAGCACACTTTCATACTGAGCTGTGAGCTATCTGAGACCGGGACTGGAACTACATTCAAATTGAAGTTGAGAAAAGAAAAAAAGTAGACAGCAAAAAAGGAGAAAAAAAGTCTTCCCTACAGCTGAGGCCTACCCCCCCTAAAAAAAATACTAAACTGTAACAAAGAAGCTGCTACAGTTGCTGTCAATGAAATGAAGCATACAGCCTATGCAAGTTAATTGCTAAAGTTACTAACAAACTAATTTAGCAAATATTTTAATTTCAGACTTTCCAGTATCACACGTTTCAGCACCCATTGTCAACTGTCCAACACACCCCACCAAAAGCTTGTGATGGGACAACCACCTACTTCATCCTTCCCAAGCTTTAACTTTGCAACAACACAACATCAAATGAAGAAATAGACACACACACACGAATACATGCTCAGGAGCGCACACACACACACACACACATGCTTGCACTCATACACACACATAAATGCAAACACACACAAACGTATACACGCTTGCATGCAAAAGCACACCATCAGATGGAAATATATACAAACACAAACCCATGCATGCAAAACACACAGATAAACATGTACACACAGACGCACATTCACCCATCAAAACATCTTCAGATGATAATATATATACATATATTGGCACAGCAACAGATACAGCGCAAAAACCCTCCTAAACACACACAAATATAAATCAGCCAGCTATCAGATGGAGATAATCACAAACATACACGGGTGGCGCAGTGGTGCAGTGGTTAACGTTGTCACCTCACACCAAGAGGTTCTCCTGTTCAATTCTCAATGGAGGTGCCTCCTGTGCAGATTCTGCATGTCCTGCCTGCATTCGCGTGAGTTTCCTCCCACATTTCCAAAGACACATGTCTGGAGCATTTCTCCCTGGGCCTCCACTGAAAATATGCTCTGTCCTAGTTGGACTTTCCCGGTCAACAAATGTTAAATAAATAAATAACTTGCACACATGCATGTATCAGTACATTGTCAGATGAGGATACACATACACACACACACACACACACACACATATATATCAGCACACTGTCAGATGAAGATACATACACATGTGAATGTATCAACACACTTTCAGATGCAAATACACACATTCACACACACATGCATGTGTGTATTAGCGCACCATCTGATGACAATACACATAATAAGCAGAAGTACATAGCTTTGCATAAGTTCATAATCAGGTGATAACACATACACTCATGCATAAGTGCATCATAAAATGAAGAACCAACAAATATGCACATATACTGAAATACACAGACACACAAGCACACATTTATATGACTTATGGTCGGATCACCAAATACAAGTTTAAGTGCTGCTTCAACAAATACAATTCCTTTAAAAAGATACTTGACCAAACATTAAAAACCCTGCTTTATACTCACTCAAGCTGGAGAATCCTCTTCCACTCCTAATTGACTCCAGGCTTGTTGTATTATGCATAAAAGGATTGTTCCTCACACGCTGTGAGTTTCAGTAAAGTGAAGTCACCAAGTTAAGTTTACCAAGCTCTACTTGTCAAATATTTTATTGATTAAAATGAAAGCTAGTTTTCCCTCTTTCTATATATCTAGCTATAGATCTCTCTCTATAGATAGAAAAAATAGATACAGATGAGATACTGATATAAATATAGATACAGATATAGATATAAATATACATATAAACATTGCTAAAGATATAGATACAGATATTGATTTGATACAGATAGTTATAGATATTGGTAAAGAGACAGATATATAATGACATTGACATATATATATATATATATATATATATATACTGATATTTACATCAATATTGATTTGATATAGCTATAGGTAAAGATACAGATATAGATACAGATGCAGATGAAACAGATATACCCCCAGATTCACTATTCTTCCATGCAGGGCTACCTTAGTCCTGCACGGAAGCAGGCATGTAGGAGCAGCACGGCAGCACGCCAGGCATATTAATGAAGGCACGTTGCCTGAGCTCCTAAATGGACACGGAGCATGTATGAGTGTAGGGGGCGTGTCTGAGAGCAGAACTCTCAGAATATACACGCTCCTGCAAGCAAGAGCAGCAGGTTAGCAATAAGAATGAGCGAGACCACTCATAGGTGTTCGCATACCCCCAGCAACATCCCCCCAAGTTTATAAGACCAATAGTTAAAATATAAAATATAAATAAGCTAATTACTTTTTATCAAACAGATACAATTTAACCATAGGTGTGCGGTTTTGTGCATTGCTTAGCTATGTTTATTGCAGCTTAAATGGCGCAAGAGGATAAACATCAAGATATATGGAAATGAAGCAGCACTGCAGTAGTGCAGTGGGCAGAACATTCGCCTTACGAGCAGTCATTCCTGGTTCGAGTCTCAATCCAGTACATTCCATTTTCCATGTCAAATCACTTTATGAACAATATTTTTTGTTGCATAACCTACTAAATAACATATATTTGTGAACTGGAGTACTGCATTAAATGCAGATGTGAGGTGTCAAAATCATAATGTTGTAAAATCCACAGATAAACAAAAGTGCCCCATACAGTATATGTACACATGAATCAGGGATACAAATCAAAGGTACAATGTGTAATAAATGATAAATCCATATAGTGTCCAAATCCACCACCTTCCCAAGAACCATTTTATATTACTGTCTAAATTAGTGCAGGGGGTAAGCAGGAGTAAGCACTATTAAGCAAGAGTAAGTATATTTAAGCAGTAGTAAGCGGGTTTAAACCCATTTGCGTGGGGGTAAGCAATGCGCACACAGGTTAAGCAATACTGAAGTTAATTCTCTGTAAGCATATTTAACCGGAAGTTAGCATTGCTTACCTTCACACAAACCCGCACAAACCTGCTTACAATTGCTTAAAAGTTCCTTAATCACTCTGTATGCAGCAGCCGGTGTTCTGGCCCAAAACAAAATAAACAGCCATCATAGCAGTACATAAGACTGAGGTATCACCAAACAGATCCTCACTATAAGAAAATCAACTGAACATGTGAAAGGAATCTATATACAGTTTTATGTTGTATAACCTACTATAGGACATAAATATGTGAACTGGAGTACTGCAGTAAGCCCAGATGTGAGGTGTCATTGTAAAAAGTCTTGAAATCCTCTAATAAACACAAGGACCCCATACAGTGTACGTACTATGAATCATGGATACCAAACACATATATAACATGTAATGAATAATAAATCAATGACAAACAGCAAATAGTATGCAAATTAAAAATTAAGCATTGCACAGCCCAGCTTAGTAGGTGTAAGCAATGTGTAGGCCAGCTAAATCAGTTTGCCCATTGGTATACCCCTTTAAGCAATGCCAACCTCAGGTAAGCAGGTTTGCCCATAGCTTAGCATTTTCAAAGCCATCCAATCATGGCAAAGTGCAGGAAATCAGCCCTATTTAAACCCAACAGGCGGGAATACATCTTATAACTGGTTGCAACCTCCTCCTGTAGGCACTATGACTGGTATGGGAGAGGGTGTGCACTTTTGGGCACAGCGCTGGGGCATCCAGGAATCCAGAGTCATGGCAGGACTCCTTGTTAAAGACCATGACCAGAGACTGCTGCAGGGCCAATACCAGGGTTCTCAATACAAAGCAGAAGCCTGGGACCATCTCGTCCATGACCTCACCAGTGCCACTGGCATACCCCAAACTGGTGAGCAGATCAGGCATCACTATGCCAACCTGAAGCGGAGAAAGAGGGATTCCTTGGATCAGTGGATCCAAGAGACTAGGAGGATGGTGGATGTCCCAGCCATGTATAAGTATCAGTCCACTACCTGTTTAATAATTGCAAGCTCATGTATATTATGGATAGGTATAGGTTCATAGTTCATAGCTGTGTACTAGGCTAATGGCCCCGGAGCCTTAACAAGCCTAGCCCATAGGATTACCCTGGCATCGTGCCACCTGACCTTAGTTACCAGTGCCTCTGTCGAGTAGAGCCACTGGAGTGACCCCCGAGGTGAATTTTCTATTTCCCATCCACTCATCAAGATTTCTCTTGAAGAGGGCCAGTGAGGTGCTCTGCTTGACATGTATGGCAAGTCTATTCCATAGCATGGGCAGTCTCTGTGTTATGAACCTGTCCCTCCAGCATGTTCTGTTGATTGTGGTAATAAGGTTGAGGTCTCTGGAGCATGTGGTGTGGAGGGATTGGGATTTCTTTAAATGTAGCATTTCTAACAGAGCTGGGTCAGACATGGCTCTGTAAGTCAAGCAGAGATCGCCTCTAAGCAGGCTATATGAAACAGAGAATAGTTGGAGTTTTTTTGAGTCTGTCCATGTAGATCAAGTGTATAAGGCCTAGGATCCTCTTTGTGAGGTACTTTTGTGGCCCCCTCCAGCTGTTGCAAGTGTCTAGTGAAGTACATGCCAAATGAGGCACTGTACTCGATGATTGGCCTAATGAGGGAAGAGTAGAGGGAGACAATGACCTCTTTCTTCCTGGATGCAAAACCGTTAGGAATGAGATGTGCCACGTAGAAGGACTAGAAGGACTTTGTGACCACAGTGGTAACGTGGTGCTCAAAAGGCAGGGTGCTATCAACCTGTGTTCCCAGATCTCGTATAACGCCGTCTGTGTTCAGTGGACTACCATCAATGTAATAATTCAAGGGAAATGGGTTTTCCCCAATGGGGATGACAACACATTTTTGGCATTGAGCTTAAGGTCATGGTTCTGACACCAGTCATTGGTCTCAGTGAGGCCTTTCTGTAAGATGTCAGCATCACTTGGGGAGTTAAACAATGGCTCCCAACTTGCAATCATCTGCGAACTTTGTCAGCCAGAGTTCCTTCGTATTGGCCTGGACTTCAGAGAAGTAAATACCAAACAGAACAGGACCCAGGACCGAACCCTGTGGAACTCCACTTGTGACTGGTCTGCAGTCTGACTTGGAATCAGCTACTTTCAAACTGTGGATTCTGTGAGCCAGTTAGCAACCCACCTAGTGAAAGAGCGGTTGATGCCTAGCTTAGTGAGTTTTTCTATGACTCCTGAGTAGGGAATAGTATCAAAGGCCTTGGCCAGATCCAGGTATGCTGTATGAAAAGCCTTGCCTTCATCCACAGCTCTGGTGACTGACTTAAAGAGGTCGACCAAGTTAAGCAGGCATGATCTACCCTTCACAAAACCAAACTGTGTAGGATCCAGAGTATCCTTTATCCTTGTTTATTAGGTCCATGATGATGCGTTCCATTGCATATCAGACTCATCAGGCTAATGGGGCAATAGTTCTCAGGGTCTGTAGTCCCTCCTCCTTTGTGGAGAGGGATGACTGTAGCAGTGCAACATTTGGTACGGACAAAGCCTGAGGTGAGGCTGTGATTGAACAGGGCACACAGGTGAGGTACCAGTTCACTCTGTAGTTCTTGTAGAACACAGCCAGGGATATTTTCAGGTCCCATAGAAGCTGTATTCTTGGCCTTGGGCAGTGCTGTTTTAACCTGTGCAGCAGTAATACTGGGTGCCTGGCAATCTGCTGGTATTGTGATTGGTCATTTTGGGGGGGGGGGGTAAAGTTGGCACTGAATCTGTCAGCCAGTATATTGGCAATATCTGTTGGCTCAGTATAGGAGGTAGCATTGTGCATTAGCTCAGAGCATATATGGGCATTGCCGTGGAGATTCTTTACATAACTACAAAAGGCTTGTGATTGTCTTTATTATCTGTTGCAATTCTGTTTCCATAGCTAGCTTTAGAGGATTTGATGAGGGATCTCAACTTTTTGTTGAGGCTGATAAGGGAGTTCTTCCAGTCTTGGGACTTCACCTTATTCCACATCAGTTTCCTCCTTCTGTTGTAGAGTTTGTTTATGGCAAGAGACCACCAGATTGGCTTCCTTTTTTTGGAGGAGAGTGTCTTGGTTCAATTGGGTATGGCGAGATCCATGCATTTGTGTGTGTGTTCGTACAGTGCATTGGTGTATGATTCGGTGGTCATGCAACTATTCTCCATTTGCATGGGTACTGTGAAGTTAGCCACCTCTGTTTTTAGGAGCCCAAAGTTAGCTTTGGAGAATTTTTTCATGGTGGTTACCTTTGTGGGGGGTGTGGGAGGGATGTGGGTTTCCAAGGTGATTAGTTTGTGGTTGGATCTAACCAGGGAGGAGTTGACTACTGGTGTACAGCAACGTTCACCCATGTCAGTAATGACCAGGTCAAGGATGTTGCTACCTCTAGTGGGGGTAAGAATGAGCTGGTCCAGGGCATTAGAATTAATGAATTCCTGAAAACATTGGGCAAGTGTACTGGTACAAGAGTAGTTTCCCCAGTTAATGGAGGGGTAGTTGAAGTCGCCCAGTATGAGAGTGTTAGGTTGGACCCTAATATTCTCTAGGGTGCTTAGAAACATGGAAGTGTGAGTATTGGGAGATGGTTGGGGACCTATAGCAGGCTTAGGTTCATAGGTTGGTACTAGGCTATCAGCCCTAGGGCCTATGCAAGCCTAGCCATAACAATTCCCTGGATATTGCTTCCCACCATATTTACTTCTCCAAGCCCCTGTCTAGCAGGGCGACTGACATGATCCCCGGGGTGAATTTCCTATCTCCCATCCAATCATCAAGGTTCCTTTTGAAGAGGGCCAATGAGGCACTCTGCTTGATATGTATGGGCAGTCTATTCCAGAGTATGGGGAGTCTCTGGGTCAGGAACCTATCCCTCCAGCATGTTTTGTTCATTGTGATGGCAAGGTTTAGATCCCTGGAGCGTGTGGCTCTGAGGGATTGGGATTTCTTTAAGTGGAGCATGTCCAACAGCTCAGGGTTTGACATGGCCTTGTATGTTAAGCAGAGATCGCCTCTGAGTAGACGATATGCCACAGAGTATAGTTGGAGTTTTTTTAGATGGTCAGTATATGGCATCTGCTTTAGGCCTGTGATTCTTTTAGTGAGGTATTTCTGTGACCTTTCCAGCTGTTACAGATGTCTTGTGAGGTACATAGCAAATGGGGCATTATACTCTATAATGGGTCTAATGAGGGATGAGTACAGTGGGACAATGACCTCCTTTTTTCTGGATGAAAAGCCCTTAGTGATGAGGTGTGCCACATAGGATTTCCTGACTGTTGGGGCAATGTGGTTATCGAAAGTGAGACCTCTGTCCACCTGTGTCCCCAAGTCTCTCATCACATTTTCGATGTTTAGTGTCCTGCCACCTATGTGGTAATTCATGGGTGCATGTTTTTTTCCAAAGGGGATAACTATACATTTCTTGGCATTAAGCTTGAGCCCATGGCTCTGGCACCAGGCATCTGTTTCTGTAAGGCCCTTTTGTAGAATATCCACATCATTTGGGGATTCAATAATGGCTCGCAGTTTGCAGTCATCTGCAAACTTTGTTAGCCTGAGTCCCTTAGTGTTGGCCTGTACTTCAGAGAAGTAGATGCCAAACAAGAGTGGTCCCAGGACTGAACCCTGAGGTACTCCACTTGTCACTTGTCTGGAGCTGGATTTGGAGTTGGCTACTTTTACTGTTTGGGTTCTGTCAGTAAGCCAGCTAGCAACCCATTGAGTGACGTAGGGATTTATGCCTAGCTTAGTAAGTTTATCTATGATTCTAGAGTGGGGGTGGTGTCACAGGCCTTGGCAAGGTCCAGATAGGCTGTGTGGACTGCCTTACTCTCGTCCACAGCTCTGGAGACTGATTCGAAGAAGTCAATCAGATTCAGGAGACAAGATCGGCCCTTCACAAACCCCAATTGGGTGGGATCCAGTGTTTGAAGGTTGCCAATGTCTTTGTTTATAAGTTCCATGATAATGCGTTCCATACCCTTGCAAATCAGGCTTGTCAGACTGATGGGACGGTAGTTCCCGGGATCTAAGGTGGATCCTCCTTTGTGGAGTGGGATAACTGTAGCTGTGCACCACTCAGTGGGCATGAAGCCTGAGGTGAGGCTATGATTAAACATGACATTTAGGTGAGGTGCCAGTTCATTTTGTAGTTCATGTAGTACACAGCCTGGGATGTCATCTGGTCCCATGGATGAGGTATTCTTAGCTTTGGAGTGCGGTTTCTATCTGTGTGGCCATGATTATTGGAATTTGGCAATCTTTTAGTATTGAGATGGGCCCTTTAGGGGGTGGGAGTGGGGTGAAGGCACTAAATCGATCTGCCAGGATATTAGCAATATCCTTGGGATCAGTATATTTAATGCCATTCTGTTGTAACTCAGAGCAGATCAGAGCATTGCCATTTAGATTCTTGACATAACTATAGAATGCCTTGTGGTTGCCTTTGGAATCTTTGGCAATTTTATTTTCGTAACTAGCTTTTGAGGATTTTATGAGGGATCTCAGCTTCTTACTGGGGATGGTGAGGGAGTTTTTTGCATCCTGGGATTTTCCTCTTTTTTGCAACAGTTTCTTCCTTCTGTTGTATAGTTTGTGTATAGCAGGGGACCACCAGATTGGCTTCCTTTTTTAGGAGAAGAGCATCTTGGTTCTGTTTGGGATGGCACAATTCATGCACGAGTGGATGTGCTTGTACAGTGCCTTAGTGTAGGATTCTGCAGTCGAACTTCCAGATCCCGTCTGCGTGGGTGTTGTGAAGTTTGTCACTTCTGACTTCAGTAGCTTGAAGTTGGCTTTGGAGAAGTTATTTAATGAGGTTTCCTTACTGGGGGGTGGGGGTGGGATTTGGATGTCAAGGGTGATTTGCTTATGGTCAGACCTGACCAATGAGGGGGTGACCACTGGTGTGGAGCATCTATCTCCCATGTTGGTAATTACCAGGACTAGGATATTGGAGCCCCTGGTGGGACAATGGATTAGTTGATCCAAGGCGCTGGAATTTATGAAGTCCAGGAACCGTTGGGAAAAGGTGTTGGTACCCGAGTAGTTTTCCCAGTTAATGGCAGGGTAGTTGAAATCACCCAGTATTAGGGCGTTTGGTTGTATCTTAATATTTTCCAGTATGTTTAGAAAGGTGTAATGAGAATCTTGGGGTATGGTGGGGGATCTGTAACAAGCTACAGTTTGGATTGCAGTCTTACCTAGTGTTAGTTGCACCTGGAGAATTTCAGATGCATTGTGTTGGGCAACTAGCCTGGAGGTGTGAATATCCTTGGTGAATATGGACACTCCTCCACCTTTAGTGTTTCGGTCCTGGTTTTGTGGCCGAAAAGTGTGGTAAGAATTGTAGCCTGGTATTGCAGGGGTGCTCTCTGGAGCCTTGAACCAGGTCTCAGTTACTGCACAGATATCGATGTTCTCCATTTTTAGGAGTGCCTCGAGAGAGTGCATTTTGAGGTTTAGACTTCTAGCATTGAGTAGCATTACCTTCAGATTTTGCCTGCTTCTATCTGTTACAGTGGTGGTTTTATCCTTTGAACCTTGCCTAAAAAAAGGCACTATAGGGGTGGCAAGAGCTTTAGCCAGTAACCTGAATCCCAGGGGTGACAGGTGCAGACCATCTCTGGCAAAGCATCATGGTTTATCAATCATGTCTTCCCAGGCAGACAAATACTGGATCCCCTTTGAATGACACCAGAAGCTTAGGCAATTGTTGAAGTCAGTCATTTTGTCCTTATACTGTGGTATCATTTTGGGTGAAGGCAGGATGCTACTCAGGGCTAGAGTCATATCTGCCTGGGTCACATGATCCAAGAGCTCTTCCATATCTCTTTTCATGTAGTCCAGGGAGGTACGTCTCAAGTCATTCACTCCAGCATGGACAATGACAGAGTCATATTTGTACTTGTTGTGGAGTGACTTGAGTGCATGTGTTATGTGGCAGATCCTGGCCCCCGACAGGCAGCTGACTGTAATTTTCTCCTTGTTCAGTCTGGTGAGTGGGACATCAGTGTGCCTGACTATAGAGTCACCTATGACTAAAGTGTTGGGTACATTGTCTTGCCTTAGGGGCTGTTGTTGGGTGGCACACTGGTGTTGTGAGCTATGTGTCACTTTGGTTGTGACTGGTGTTTGTTTGCGTTTCGGCTTCGGAGGTCCTTGCTGCTTCCGCATATGTGGGTTTAGTGTTGCTATGTGTGGGTGTTGATGGTGTGGGTTTTTGAAGGGCTATGAGTCGCTTGAGGTGTGATGCAGGTGTTAACATTCTCCTCTTGACTGTCTAGCACAATCTTGGCCGGAGAGAGCTTTGCTTCCAGTTTGGCTATGTAAGTGCATCTCTTGCAGGTTGTAGTGTTGGGTGGTAGGAGGAGAGGATTGTCTGTGTACATGAGGCAGTTGCCGCATTGCCCCAGTATGCCCAGATTCACCAGATGGACAGGAGAAATCACCGGAAGCTGACCCTTGGATATGCCTGTTTAGGTGCTTTTTTGTAAGGTTTAAGAGCTGTTTTCCCTTACCTTTGCAGGATACTTTGCAATTATAGGCTGTTTAATGCCTATGATTAATTTTCTCCTTATTGACAAGGAGAGCTGAGTGCTTGTATCTGTTTCAAGCTTCCTAGTGCTTTCCAGCAGGTTCTAGAGCAAGTGCTAGTCACAGGGGTTCAGATTTTAGTGCTACTACTGAGAAACCAGCTAGTTTTAAGGGAAAATTTCAAGAGCAGACTTTCTGGCACCTGGAATAGTTTAACTGCAGCCTCGTAGTGCTGCATGATGTGAAAAATGTGCAAACACATGCGTTTTTAAGCCAGAAAGTTGAAAGGGATAGAAATCAGCCCAAAAAGGCTAATAAAATTACAATTTCAGAGCTGGAAACCACTCCTCTAGTGTTATATAGGCAGTACAATGCTCACCAGTCCCACTGGTAAGCAGTAGGACTTCAAACCACTCCTCTAGTGTTAGATAGGCAGTACAATGCTCACCAGTCCCACTGGTAAGCAGTAGGGCTTCCCTCTACCAATGCAAGGTCTGGATAGCTCTGAGCACAGAAAATAAAGTCCTGAGACAAGCAAAGCCTGGGATCTGGACTATACTAGCTAGGAAAGGTGGGAAACGAGCACACAAGATAGTATTTTTTTTTTGTTGAAACAGGCTAAACAATGCAATACAGTAAATAAACACAGAAAAGGCTAACACACTTGAGTGTGTAGTTCTAGACAGTAAATGCAATTAAAACTCTACAAAATTAGCAATTTAAAACTTTTTTAAATGAAGCAAGGTAAGTGCACAACTGAAAAACGATTTAAGAGGAAGTAACATAGCAGAATAAGTAGCTAGTCTACATATACATAGAAGTCTATATATACAGAAAAGCAGCTAAAACATACAAACACTTCAGATGCAGTGCAACCTAGAGCAATTGAGTTGTAGCAATATTAAGGCAATTACAGTTATAATAAATGCTCTGAAATATACTCTATATTTCCAAAATGTTTGAGAAGCAGTCAGAACACAAGGAGATTCAGGCAATTTTTTTTTTTTTGAAAGGGAAAAGGAGAAACAGAAGGCCTTATCCAATGTTCTCTCTGTATTAGGTAGAATGAGCTAATGACACTAGACTGGGAAGAGTGTCCCAGATCAGATTTACAGTAGGGGTGGGCCACTGCAAAGCCACCAAGTATAACAGCAAGACACCAACTGCGAGGCAGGGTGGGGACAAAAAAAGATAGCCTACAGACAGTAAGCACTAGAGAAAGCCACTAAATGAAAGTTTTTAAACAGATAAAGATTTGTAAAGATACAGAATGCTTTTAACTGCAAACAAATCAGTTACCCGTGCAGATTAGTTAATAGCAATAAAATACACTCAGACACTAAAGTGCACTAAAATATTCCTCTTATGTCTTTCACAGTGGTAGATGAGTGGGCTGCAAACCAGGAAGCCCATGCCTGTAGATTGCAGCGGTTGCGACGCGAGGCAGGTTAGTAATACTCTTGCATGTACTGTCATAGGAAATAAATCTAAAAGTAGTAGAAAGTTAATCACCTGTATAAAACCTGTATTGTTTAAGGCATGTACTGCATACACCGGAGAATATGGCAGGAAGAGTCTCATATAGGTTGTATGTAAATAAAAGCATAATAGCCTGGCACTAAAGGTCTAACTGCTGGACTGCATGTGTTTACTCTGGTATCATATGGTAATGTTTAGGAATGTCTGTGTATGACTGTTGTAATCACAAGAGGTCATATGGTATATACTACAACTGAGAGAGACTTAGAAAACAGTGAAAAGATAGACAACATAATCCAAATAGCACACTCAACTGAGACATGAACTGTTGTATTTGTAGCACACACAGCCATGGTTCGAATCCTGGGAGTGGTAGTAGGCTGTATGCAGAATAATACCCCACAACTGTCCAGAATGTCCAGTTAATTGGCCCACATCCACTGCCTGTCACCCTGCCCCCCTGGCAAATCAGTGGGATGATCCCAGATGTTTAGGCAGCAAATAAGAAATACAATTGATTGTCAGACATCTATAAGAACAAACCTGTCACTCTAGCAACTCCCCAAAATGTTATGAGAGTAATAAGACAAGTATGTCCCATCTCCACCCCCATGTTGTGAAGCTATGACCAGAGTGTGTGCAGTAACAGAGTGGGATGTATGTCCATAATACTAATGTGGAATCTGGTAATATGTGTGGCAACATTCAGGTAGTGCTAACAAACATTTCCTCCACAGGTCTGTCAGATATGAAAACTGTGCCTAGACATAAAAGATTGATATCCTGTACTGGTACTGTTTACTCTGGTATTGCATGGCATTGTTAGTGTTGCAGTTGCTCTGAATAAGGTATTACTCATCACTGTCATCCATACATTGCTACATAATAAAACCGTCTAGGAAATCCTGTATAAGAGTGTTGTAATTACAAGGTCAGATTGTAAAACCACAGGAGACTTATAGACAGAAATTAGAGAAGAGATACACAGCAATATCTATATAGCACACTCAACTGTGATGGACACTGTTTTATTTTAGCAGACACAGCTATGGTTCGAATCCTGGGAGTGGTAATAAGCTGTATGCAGAATCATACCCCACAAGTGTACAGAATTGTCCAGAATGTCCAGTTAATTGGCCCATATCTGCCAGCTGTTACCCTGTCCCCCTGGCATATCAGTGTGCTAATCTCTGACACGTAGGCAGCATTTCATGTCATATAACTGTCAGGCCTGTACATATTTGGAAAATGTCAATGAAAACAAACCTGTCATTGTACAACTCACCAAAGGTTTAAGAGGGCAATAGTCAAAATATGCCCCGGTTCACCTGCATGTGGTCAAGACATGCCCAGAGTGTGTGCAATAAGAGATGGACAGGTATGTGCATAACATCAACCTGGAATCTGGGAATATGTCTAGAAATAGTTAGGTAGTGTTAACAAACAATACCTCCACAGATATACCAGGTAAAAGGTATATACTGCAGGTAAAACTCAGTTCATGTATATAGTTGTCTACATCCATACCACTGTCCAAACTAAGGCCATGGGGTAGTGTACTAATACCTGTAAGGCAAAGATCACAGCACTAACTTGGAAAGTAATGAGAACTACAGGAATATACTAGTTATTAATTGACATCTTTCTCCCTCCCCACTATATCTGCAACAATAAACTAAATACACAATTCAGTTGGTATGTGCTCCATTAAATCTACTGTTGAGACACATGTCCGCTTGTTTGATAAATATTTGAATTTATTTCTATGCATGTGCCATGTTGAAATACTCTCACATTGGTGGCATGCTGCCATCAATTTACCTGCATGCTGTTGTAATGGCCACTGTGGTTCCATATATGCATGTGTTCTGTTTGCTGTGCAGCTGTTCCATATCTGGTGTTTTTGGTTAATGAGAATATCTATGCATGCTGTTATACCTAACCATGGAATGTGTTGACTATTACTACCTCACATATGTTGTAAAATTGAAACACCATAGCACGTTTGGGAAGGCCGGTCCCAGCAGACCAACCTGTCCCACCTCATCTGGCTGTGGCACCGGGCACCAGCACATCTGGGGCCCACCCCAGGACCTCCACATCTGCTGGTCCTGCACCACTTTTGGGTGGAACTGCCTCAGGGGATGGGGCTCGCCCCCCCGGGAGCGAGAGCGGACAGAACACTGTCACCCGTCACCAGGTGTATAGCGAGCTCCGCAGGGAGCTTAGAGATCTGCTATGCCAGTTGAGGGCCACGTGTCACAACTATGGGGTCGGCCTAGCCCTACTACTCAGCCCTCAGCACAGCCACCTTTGGGACTGTGAAGGTGCAGTGGTGACTGCCCATGGTTGGGGACCTCAGTCCCACTGTATCCACTAGGTGGCTCATGGGCTTCCGATTTCCAAACACCCCTCCCCATCAAGGTGTGTATCCCCATGTGTCATATACCACCCCTGTATGATGTCTTGTCTGTTATCCTACCCAACCTACCTATCCAAATATACCTACTATCCCTCCCCAACATCCCACTCTCACCTTAAAAAAAGGGTAATCTATTACCAAAAAAAAAATCTCGCCCCATTCATAGCTGTCCATTTCACACACATGTCCACTGGACACATGTAATCTGGTCTAATTGGCTTCACAACATATTATTGTTGTCCTCATCCCTCTCTCAGGGGTTTGAATGTCCAAATCTATCTCCAAATTCAGTGTATACACACAGCTGTTGCTGTGGAAGAAATGGGCAGCTATGGACCTTCCCTACACCCGTCCTGCACATCCCTAACTATTTTCCCTACTGTCTTTCCCTCTTTGTGCCCCTTTTTCACCACTTTCCTATCAAACCTTTTTCATTTCTTTAAAATAAATTAGTGTGGGGGCTAAGCAGGGTAAGCAATTTTAAGCAGCAGTAAGTGGGTTTAAGCTTGTTTGCATGGGGGTAAGCAATGCCTACACAGGTTAAGCAACTGAGAAGCTAAATCGGTATAAGAAACTGTAACCGGAAGTTAGCAGTGCTTACCTCCGTGCAAACCAGCGCAAACCTGCTTACAACTGCTTAAAAGTGCCTTAATCACTCTGTATCTAATGGCCCTTGTTCTGCCCAGCAACAAAATAAACAGCCGCTACAATGCTTGAACCCAGGACCCTGCACACCATAGCCAAAGTGATTTACCACTAAGCCATGTCAGATACACATAACTCTGATGTTTTCACAAACATATCATCCATCACAGTCATTCAAGTACAGAAAATGTATTTATACATGTAGATGAATGTGTGTGTGTGTGTGTGTGTATATATTTATCTCTCTTTCTCTCTCTATATATATATAATATATATATATATATATATATATATATATATATATATATATATATATATATATATATATATATATATATATATATATATATAGAGCAATATATATATATATATATATATATATATATATTTAAATAGAGCAATATATATATATATATATATATATATATATATATATATATATATATAGCAATATATAAGAGATATATATCTGCAGATATAAAAGAGGACATAACAAATAAATATATGACCAAAGGCACCTTTAATGAGGTGGCCCAAGATAAATACGTCTTGTAAGTATTGATATCACCCCTTTCTCCACTGCAAAACAGATCTGCCCTGCAATACAATACAATACCAACGGTTGCAAGTCCCATACCCAGGACCTGACACAACATGGGCACAAGATGTTAACAGTAATCCATAGTGATGGGACAGGGTGCAATGCCCTCTGTAGTCCACTGCAATCACACCATAGTTACTATCTGTGGGCAATATGCGGGGAACTACCAACATGGTTATTGCCTAGCTGAGTATGTTTGTGTATGAGACATGGGTTGAAAGTGTTCTCCGGGTTAATACAAGGGTTGCCTAAATTGTTCACCAGGCCTTGATGTCACATGTAGGGGTACGGATTGTCAACCCCAGCCTCTCTGCTGTTTGACATCGGTTATCCTTGTAAGGTGGACATTGTGACATATAATAGGTCCACCATATAAGAAATTTACAAAACCCACTCCACAATGAGTCCAGTTGTTACACACTCACAGCCACCTCCACACAGGATACAAATGACACACACACACAGACACACCAAGTCTCACGGTTGCCATATCTGGGATTGGAACACCTACCTAACTAGCACATCACACTACAGCATTACTCAGTTATAGCACGCACCATGGAGATCACTGGGCTACTCTTTCCCCAAAGGTGTATTTCAAAGTGAATGACATCAGCAGGCTTGCCAAAGAAGGGCAATGGAGGTTGTAGTGACTGTGAATGGCCTCAAAAGCTTTGCTCCCTACAGAGACAAACACACACAAACATCCACACTTGCCATGTCTGGGTACAGAACTCCTACCTAACTAGTATATTACACTACAGGATTACGCAGTTATAGGATGTGCCATGGAGATTACTGGGCTACTCCTTCCCCAAAGGTGTATTTCAAAGTGAATGACATCAGCAACCTTGCCAAGGCTGGGCAATGGAAAGTGTAGTTCATAGGTTCATATGTTGATACGAGGCTATCGGCCCTAGGGCCTATACATGCCTAGACATAACAATTCTCTGGCTATGACTTCCCACTATATTTACTTTCCTGCACCCCTGTCTAGCATGGCAGGTGACATGATCCCCGGGGTAAATGTCTTATCTCCCATCCAATTGTCCAGGTTCCTTTTGAAAAGGGGCAAAGAGGCACTCTGCTTGACATGTATGTGCAGTCTATTCCAGAGTCTGGGGAGTCTCTGGGTCAGGAAAACATCCCTCCTGCATGCATTGCTCACTGCGATGACAGGATTTGGATCCCTGGAGCATGTGGCTTTGAGGGTTTGGAATTCTCTAAGTGTAGCATGTCCAACAGCTGTGGGTTTGACATGGCATGGTATGTTAAGCAGAGATCGCCTCTAAGAACACAATACATGATAGAGTACAGTTGTATGATTTTCAGACGGTCAGCATAGGGCATCTGGTTTAGGCCTGTGGTCATTTCGTGAGGTATGTCTGCAGCCTCTAAACTTGTTGCAGATGTCTTGTGAGGTACATAAGTAACGGGCCATTGCAGTCTGTCCTGGGTCTACTGAGAGATGCCTGCAGTGGGACAATGGCCTCCTTTTCCTGGATGCAAAGCCCTTAGTGGGAGGGTGCCACATAGGTTACTTTCCTGCCTGTTGTGGCGATGTGGTTATCAAAGGTGAGACCACTGTCCACCTGTGTCCCTAAGTCTATTATTACACTTTAGGTGTTTAGTGTACTGCCACCTATGTGGTACTTCACAGGTGCATGTCCCTTCCCAATGGGGATAACTATATATTTCTTGGCATTGATCTTCAGGCCATGGCTCAGGCACCAAGTATGTCTTTCTGTAAGGCCCTTCTGTAGAATATCCACATCATGGGATTCATTACTGGCTCCCAGTGTGCAGTCATCTGCGACCTTTGTTTGATATTGTCCCTTACTTTTGGACTGTACTTCAGAGCAGTAGATGCCAAACAAGGGCGGTGCCAGGACTGAACCCTAAGGTACTCCAACTGTCACTTGTCTGGAGCTCGGGTTGGTGTCACCTACATTTCAATGTGGGTTGTGTCAGTACAGCAGTTGGCAGCCCATCGGGTGACATTGGGATTAATGGCCAGCTTGATACATTTATCTATGATTCCAGACTGGGGAATGGTGTTGAAGGGCTTGGCGAGGTCCAGATAGGCTGTGTGAACCACCTTACCCTCATCCACGGCTCTGGAGATGGATTTACAGTTGTCATTCAGGTTGAGGTGACATGATCAGCCCTTCACAAACCCAACCTGGTTAGGGGCCAGTGTTTGCAGGTTGCCAATGCCTTTGTTTTAATTTCCATGATAATGCATTCCATGGCCTTGTAGATCAGGCATGTCATACTGCTGGGGCTGTAGTTCCCGGAATCCAAGGTGGATTCCCCCGTGGTGGACTAGGATAACTGCAGCTGTGTGCCACACAGTGGGCTTGAAGCCTGAGATGTGGCTATGATTAGACATGGCATGTAGGTGAGGTGTCAGTTCAGTTTGTAGCTCATGTAGTACACAGCCTGGGATGTTGACTGGTCCCATGGCTGCAGTTGTCATACCTCCGTAGAGTGTGTTTTTTACCTATGTGGCCCTTATTTCCAGAATATGGCAATCTCTCTGTGTTGAGATGGGCCCTTTGGGGGTTGGGAAGGGGATACAGTTGGTACTGAATCGATCTGCCAGGATATTAGCAATAACCCTGGGAGCAGTAGATTTAATAACATCCTGTTGTAGCTCACAGCAGTTCTGAGCATTGCCATTTAGATTCCTCATATAGCTATGGAATGGCTTGCAGTGGTCTTTGGCATCTTTGGCTATATTATGTTCATAACTAGCTTTGGTGGGTGTTATGAGGGATCTCTGCCTCTTACTGTAGCTGGTAATGGAGTATTTTGGATCCTAGAAATTCCCGCATTTCTGCAACAATTTCCTCCTTTTGTTGTCCAGTATGTTTCTGGCAGGGGGCCACCACATTGGCTTCCTTTTATTGGTGGGGACCATATTGGTTCAATATTGGATGGCACGATTCATGAACGAGCGGATGTGCTCGTACAGTGTCTTCATGTATGATTCAGCAGTTGTCCTTTCAGTTCCCATCTGCATGGTTGTCATGATGTTAGTCACATCTGACATGTGTAGCATCACATTGGCTTTGGAGATGTGTGTTACAGAGGTTTCCTTACTGGGGTGTAGGGGAGGGATGTTGATTTTAAGGGTGATTAGCTCATGGGCATACCTGACCACCAATAGGGTGACCATATTTGTGGAGCATTGATTTCTCATGTTGGTAATGACCACGTCTAGGATATTTGAGCCCCTGGTGGGACTATGGGTTACTTGATCCAGGGCATTGGGAATTATGACTTCCAAGAACCATTGGACACATGTACTGGTACACAAGTAGTTTTCCCAGTTGATGGCAGGGTAGTGTAAGTCACTCAGTATTAGGGTGTTTGCTTGTATCATAATATTTCACAGTATGTTTCAAAAGCTGTAGTGAGTATCATGGGACATGGTGGGGGATCTGTAGCAAGATGTACAATTTGGAATGCAGTCTAACTGTTAGCTGCACTGGGGGTATTTCAGACACATTCTGTTGGGCAAGTAGCCTGGTGGTGTGAATATCCTTGGTGAATATGGACACTCCTCCACCTTTATTGTTTTGGTCCTGGTTTGGTGGCCAACAGGTGTGGTGAGAGCTGTACCTGGTACTGCAGGGGTGCTCTCTGAAGGCTTGGATCGGGTCTCTGTTACTGCACAGTTATCAATGTTCTCAATTTGTAGGTGTGCGTACTGACTGACTGGCCATAAAAACATTGATCCCTACACACACACACACACATACACACACAGAGTCTCACAGTTGCCATGTCTGAGAATAGAACTCCTACCTAACTAGTATATCACACTACAGCATTACGCAGTTATAGGATTTTCCACAGAGATTACTGGGCTACTCCTTCCCCAAAGGTGTATTTCAAAGTGAATGACATCAGCAGACATGCCAAAGAAGGGCAATGGAGATTGTACTGACTGTGAATGGCCTCAAAAGCATTGCTCCCTACACAGACAAACACACAAACATCCACACTTGCCATGTCTGGGAATAGAACTCCTACCTAACTAGTTTATCACACTACAGCAATACACAGTTGTAGGACGTGCCATGGAGATTACTGGGCTACTTATTCCACAAAGGTGTATTTCAAAGTGAATGTCATAAGCAGGCATGCCAAAGTAGGGCATTTGGATGTGTGCTGGGTGTGACAGTCCCCATGATGAAAGGCTCTTTGTCACTGTCACTCTCTTCCACACATCTATGTATGTGTATTTTTGCCCTATTATAGTGTGTTGTCCTTGGATATATGTGAGTATTCCTATCCAATGTGTGTGCAAAGCATGACTGGTGTGTACTGAGGAGTGTTTGCACTAACATCTGCAACTGTCAGATATGTATGGTCCACTGTTGTTGCCAGACATGGGCTTCATTTCTGTAAGTGTGGGAGCATGCCCAGTATGACCTTCTGTACTGAATGTGTGAATCCATTCCGGGTAGACTTTTGTGTTATACACCTACAGCTAGCAAACTGTTTCTGCAGGATATCGGTTGACAATATGGGGTCAAAATGGGCAAAGGATAGTGGCTTACTGTAGGTAATTGTGTCTGTTCTGCTTCTGCTACATGGTCCTGATGTTAGCAGAGATATTCAGACATATGTACTGTTATACACTGTGATGTTTTATGTCATCAAGTACTATCAAGTATACATATTTGCTTGCAGTGATGTCCTGGGGAACACAGGGTGAATGCAGCTGTGTCCAGTATTGTGGTCAGCAGCCTACATATTCTTGCACAATCATGCCATTCTGGAGGGGAAGCTGCAGACACTTGCTGCTTGGTCTGTGTAAATGGTTCAGCACCTTGGTACAGTGGTGGCAGAGGATCCCATGCTTGAACATCCATCGCCGTGACAGTATAGCCACATCCTACTGTGGCCATACCTCACAGCTGTACAGAATCACACAGGTTACCCAGAGGCAGGGGGTCATAATTCTGGACATTACCCCTTCACAATGTGGTTTACGAGCAGGTTTGTAGCCACCCATTCTTGTCTTTGCAGCCAGGGATGGTATGTGCACATGGCTGAGTTTCGGACTTCACACACTCCATGCCGCCCATGCTCACAACCCCTCTCTATTATTCTATCCTGTTCCATACATTATGCAAACATTATCTGATATGTTTCGTATAGTTATCACCTCATCCCAGCAGTAATTTGGTGTCGGTCCACAGTTCGTGCAGTAGGACATGGTGTACATGTTACTGTGATTTGTCCACATGGCCTTGCATTTGGGTTCTGTAGACTGTGTTATGTTACTTGGGAGTCCATGACATAACATACATTGGCAGTACGGGTGAGATACAGGCCTTTGGCAGAGGACTGTAGGCCATTTGGTAGTGATGCAGGCCAGCTGTAGCAGGCCATTGCAGTCTGTCACTCCTACAGTTCCAGACTGCAATACACTATATTCCCCTGGGGTGACAGGGTAGGTGTGCAAGGTGTTCATGCCAATACTTTCTGCCAGTATTGATTCAGTGGTGTGGATGCTGGCAGGGTGCTGCTTACAGCTAGGGGCACACCTTCATGGGATACCTGCTCTGCATGTTGCATTCTTTTGCTACTGCCATACACAGGTGGGGGTCATATTGTACTCATTCCCAACAGCAGGGATAAGACTGGAGAGGTACCTGTGGGTGGTAGTGGGGTGAGCTGGGTGCATGTGTGCTATAGACACTACTTGCATCTGACTCACAGATATGCATGGGGCATTCCACTTATGCTGGCTTGTGCAGGGACATGAGCTGTTTCTCAATACTTCATTCCTATGACCTTTGTGGTCTGCCAGTGTCTGGCCAGGCAACATCGGTATTCCCTACTACAAGCCCAAATAATATGCTGCAAACTTGTATGTACAATTCCAAGGGTGTGTCCATTTGACAGTTACATATTATACACTACCTGCGGTACTCCCCCCTGTGTACTCCTTGTATATATGGGCTGACATTCATGCCATGTCCATCTTTCAGATGGTGACACATACTACTTCCAAACATGTACTATGGCTTACTGCTGGAATGTGTTTTGCTAGGAAGCATTGTGTTTGGCACTGCAGTTGTGAGAACTTGGCCCTGTCATCTGCAGCACTGGGCAATGGCCACAAGGGCAAACCTCACCATGCATACATACTGACCACTCTCACACAATGTACAACACACACCAACCTAACACACACAGCCCTGCATATTGTACACATGCTACAATCTATCCTGCTATCTTGGCCAGCTCAGGTAATCTGTGCTCCACTATTATACCTACACATACATGTTACTACATTTATACATAGGAATGGAGGGGCACACCTGACTGTTACTACATTTCTACATAGGATTTGGGGGCAAACACCTGACTGTTACTACATTTCTACATAGGATTGTGGGGGGGGGGCACATCTGACTGTTACTACATTTCTACATAGGATTGGGGGGCACAACTGACTGTTACTACATTTCTACATAGGATTGGGGGGCACAACTGACTGTTACTTCATTTCTACATAGGACTGTGGGGGGCACACCTGACTGCTACTACATTTCTGCATAGCATTAGGGGGGACACACCTGACTGTTACTACATTTCTACATAGGATTGTTGGGGGGGGGCACACCTGACTGTTACTACATTTTTACATAGGATTTGGAGGGCACACCTGACTGTTACTACATAGGATTGGGGGGAACACCTGACACTTGTACACATTTGCTGTGACTGTACTGGTATTTCAGGTACTTCATTTCATTCTGTATGCTTACCTATCATGCTGACTACAGGCATATCAGTGTACTACAGGTCTTAGGTTTGATTGACCTACATTTCAGTTTCTGACTTCTTACACTTCAGAACTAACATCCCACTGCCTGAACTGTTGTAGTCTGTCTGTGTAGGTCTGGGGGGGATGATCTCCATAGCCATCAATCAGAGGCCTTAGCACAGCCTTTGTGTTTGGCTACACCTGCCCTGCTGGCTGAGACTGTTGTTGGGTTTGTGAGCCTCCCTGACTGGCATGTGTGTGTCCTGTGGACACATGTGGCCCAGCACATTTCCTGCAGTGAGTCTTGTCAACTTGTCTAGTACTGGCTACTAGGGTGACACCAGTATTTGTTACAGATCTCATGCTGCCACTATAGGTGTCTACTATCTGCTGGCATCCCATTCAACCACCAAATTCCCTTGCATGCTCACATCCATACCATAGATACAAGTAACAACACATACTACTCCATTCGGCAACTGGTAGGAAGAGTGACCTACCTTGTGGCTGTGCCAGTACCGACAATGGTGCTGGAGGGCTGACTATGTTGGATGCACATAGTATACTCCCTATACATGGTTAAGCACAGGTAGTGTCATGTTTGGCATCCCTATTACTGTATGGGCGGGTCAGAGAAAGGTGTCATTCCCTGGGTCCCTACCGTGTCAGTGTATGTGCTATGCATTGCCTCTTTGCCAAGGCCTGGGCATACTGGGCACACCTCCTTCTGCCTACTGGGGCAGGCTCAGGTTGTTCGTCCTCCGAGTCACTCTGTGCATGTGCAGGCCTTGGCAATGGTTGGGGGCTGTGTGGCCCTGCCCCATGCTATTCCTGCTGCATCTGTTTCTGCAGGATCATATTGTGTAGCATGGCACATATGATGACAATTTGGGTACATGTAGCTGGTGAGTACTGCAAGGCTCCACCGGATGTGTCCAGGCACCAGAACCATGACTTGAGCATTCCAAACACACGCTCTATTATGATTCTGGTCTGTGTGTGTGCATCATTATGGAGTTCTTGTTCGGGTGTGTGTGCATTTCTGATGGGTGTCATCAGCCATGGCTCCAATGCATAACCAGATTCCCTCACTAGGTGACCGTAAGGGATGTCCCCATTGGCAAATCTGTGGTACAGCTGTGTCAGATGCCGATGTGGGAGTTGTGACAGCTTCCAGGGCAGCCAGCGCACACATTCATTATAATGCCCTGGGCATCGCACACGACCTGGCAGTTGATGGAGGGGAAGTCCTTGAGGTTGATGTAGACTCTACCTCACTCGCCAGGTGGTGCTTTGATGCATATGTGCATGCAGTCTATAGCACCCACTACCTCAGGGTATACTGCTATTTGGTGGAAGAGATGCATATTGCTGACCAACGCCTCACGGGTGTTGGGGAAATATACTTGCTCACCGGCATGTGCTGACATGTCATCCAGGAACTGGTGGAGTACCCTGGATGCTGATGCCTGTGAGATCCCCATGATATCCCCAGTTGGCCTTTGGAAGGAACCTGTGGCTAGTATTCTTAGGCCTACACATACCTTGGTATCCACTGGGATGGGTTCCCTTCTGTTAGCTCTGTGTGTCAGGTGTGGCTGGCACAGCTCAAGAATTTGCTGTAGGAGGTCCCTGTCCACCCTATAGTGCTCCACTATCTCCAGCTAATGTAGACCCTGTAGGTTATCCTGTGTCTGTACACTCTTCTCCTCCTCCTCACTGTGGGTTGGTCAAAAGCATTCTCATCCTCACCACCCTCAGCCTCTTCCACATGTTGATGTATGATAGCTGCTGCAGCCCCTATCATTTTGTTGCTTTTGTTTGGTAACATTTCCCCACTTGGGCACACCGGTGGTGTAGAGTATTTGGGAAAAACCAGAGGGTAAGGTGTTTGCATAGTTTATAGTGGTGTGCTGGGCTGGGCTGCTCTGCTGCCTGTGCAATTGGCTGATTCTGATACGTCACCTGCCAGCTATGCGAGTTCTCCTTGATTACCTTCCTACTGCTGTCTTCCCTTCCCATTACCTTCCTGTTTAAGCCCGGGGGGCATGCCACATAGTGCAAACACAGTGCTCAGATGTGCACAGAACTGCTATTTCCTGGTTTAGTTTTTTTTCCCCTTTAAATCCCGGTGCACGGCATGCACACTCACTTAGGCAATGTAAAGAGTGCTAGGCAGCCTCAGACACACACCCTTGCTTAGATCTGCTAAGCTAAGGGCAAACCCAAGCCACACGGCTCCAATAAGCTTACAGTATGTCTGACACCTCCCCATGATGTCAGCTAACTCTTAGGCTTGCACCATGGTATTTCTGCACTTGCACAGTTGGGTGCTGGCTAGCATTGAGGGGAAATCTCGGATTCAGTATCATTCTCCTCATTTGCATAGGATTGCCTGCTGATGCATAGTTACAAGTCCCACACTGAGCCTTTCCCCTTAGCAACCACTATTCACTGACCATGTTGTCTTCTGCCTGCCATTGGGTATAATGGCAAAATAGTGATTTTGGATACAATGCTTATTTCAGTTTTTTTTTTATTTTTGGCCCAACCCCTTAGTGCTCTGCTGCCCTACGCTTAAACAGCTGAAATCGGCTAAAAAAAAAGGATAAAAGTCATTTTTTTTATTTTGGCAACTGCTTTCCATGCCAATGGCCATATAGTTGGCTACTGCCATGCTTTACACATACTAAACACCTTTTATATGGAGCTGTCATGGCTCCGTTTTGCAGTTTGCAGAAATGTACTCTGTTACTCTATATATATATATATATATATATATATATATATATATATATATATATATACACACACACACGTGTGTGTGTATATGTATCAGTGTATATATATCTTTCTATATATATATATATATATATATATATATATATATATATATATATAGTGTGTGTGTGTGTGTTTGAAGGCATATTCATACATTAAATACCTGTTCTGCCACAGCCAACTCACAGTATGAAATACTCTAGTTCAATTCTTGGTAGGGAAGCCTTCAGTGCAGACTGTGAATGCCTTTCCTGTAACTGCATGGGTTTTCCCAGGGAGCTGTGGTCCCCTTTCGAAGACAATAGGTCATTCAGCACTACCCAGACTGCACACAACTGTGCATGCAGCATGTGAGTGAATAACTGCGTGTGGTGCAACAGGACAAAGATACTTTGTACTCACTGGATAATGCGATAGACTCTCTTGACCCCATGACCCTGGAAAGGAAAAAGCAGGTTATTGAAAAATGGGTGGACAGATGGATGGTTATACATATATGGTGTTGCACTGAACTGAACCAAATTCAGAGAGCCCATACATATATAATATTATATATGCATGCGTATATATATATATATATATATATATATATATATATATATGTGTGTGTGTGTGTGTGTGTGTGTGTGTGTGTGTATATATATATATTTAGTTTTGTTCTTAGTAGATCCCTATACATACATATATATATATATATATATATATATATATATATGTATAGGGATCTACTTTAAAAGAACAAAAACCTAAAATCCAGAACTTCTTACCACCAAGACTACAATTCCAAACACTCAAAACACTGAAACATGAAAATACCAACATTCGAAATACCAAACTTAACCATGCAAACATAGGTTCACAGATAGATTAGAACTAAGCTATCGGTCCTTGTGGGCCATTTTAAGCCTAGCCAGTTACCCTATGTGAGAATCAAACTCTGTACCTTGTGTTTATATGGTAAACACCTTAGCCATCATGCCAAACTCCCACTGGGCAAATCCCTTCACCACATCAAGTATAATAACTTTTAGTTATGTACTTACCATAACTTTAGATGTTTGGGATCCATCTCGCCTACATTCTGTACTGATGGGTTCGGAGCCGATCCTCGGCTCCGACTCCGCACGCTATGCTATAGAGCGAAGTCTCTTATTGGCTGAGCTATTCTATATCCCAGGATGCACCACCACTACTTCCCCAGATCTTGTTTGTCTGCACTCATGCACACACACATAACTGTTTATATAACATTGCCAGATGTTTCAAGATGAAACTGAAACGATAGTACTCGGACCATCTGGTCTCTTCTGATCTCCAAGGCAGGGGGAAGGAGGGTGGGTTATTAGGAATGTAGGCGAGATAGATCCCAAACATCTAAAGTTATGGTAAGTACATAACTAAAAGATGTTATGTGATCCTATCTCACCTACATTCTGTACTGATGGGACAGCGTCCCTAGCACCTGATTCCTGGCTGGCTCACTGGAAAACACTCCTGAGAACTGTGGAACCAAATGAAGCTCGCCCCCGAGATGCCACATCCAATTTGTAGTGGGAAATGAAGGTGTGCGGAGAAGACCACGTAGCCGCAGCACAAATGTCACTAATGGCAAGCTTAGAATGGAATGCTATTGAAGTAGCCATAGCTCTTGTAGAGTGAGCTTTGACAGAGGTTGTAAGCTCTTTATTAGAAGAGGAATAAGCCTGACTAATACAGTCCCTGATCCACTTGGCAATAGTGACCTTTGTGACGGCTTTGCCCAATTTATTGTCCGAAAAGGACACAAACAATTGATCTGTTTTCCGTGTTTGTTGGGTCCTATCTAAATAAAAGCGCAATTGCCTGTGAACATCCAATGTGTGGAAGATGTATTCCACTTTGTTTGAGTACTTTGGGAAGAAAACTGGAAGTTCTAATGACTGTTGCAGGCAAAAACTGGAACAAACTTTAGGGACAAAGGATGGGTTAGGCGTGAGGGATACTCTATCTTTGTGAAAAACCAGGTACGGTGGTTTGACAGATAGAGCTTGAAGCTCTGAAACCCTTTTGGCTGAAGTAATCGCGACCAGAAAGGCAGTTTTCCAAGAAAGAAATTTCAAATCACAGGTTGCTGCCGGTTCGAAAAGGGAGGAGGTTAAGGCACGTAATACCACATCGAGATCCCACGGAGGAGCAGGATGAGAAATCGGAGGTCGTAAAAGCGCAGCACCTTTTATGAAGGTTTTACACAATCTGTTGCTCATCAAAGGTGGGTTTATAGATTCATGAAAATTGGAAATAGCTGCCAATTGGACCTTGATGGTAGAGACTGAAGAACCTTGATTGAATAGGGAAGTTAGAAACTTCAGGACTTCTGACACCGGGACAGTGATGGGATCTAGACCCCGGAGTTGAGCCCAAATAGCAAATCTCTCCCATTTGCTAGTATACAATTTCCTAGTGGCAGACTTGTGGGCCGAGGATAAGATACGTATGACTTCCGGGTCTAAAGTATGATTCCTGACTATAGTCGGAAGAGGAGGAGCCAAGCTGTTAACTTCAAAGAGTGAAGGGACTGATGGAGTTGTCCCGACTGGTGAATTAATAGGTCCGGGATCTGATCCAGGAACCATGGACTGTCCAGTGCATACTTCCGAAGATAGGGAAACCATACCTGACGAGGCCAGTAAGGGGCAACTAAAATCATTTTGCTCCCTAAGTGAGTCGCCTTTTGGATCACTCTGGGAAGAAGGGGAACTGGAGGGAAGGCGTATAGCAAGCCGGTGGGCCAAAGATGGGCTAAGGCGTCCATGGGAATCTCCCCCGGAGCTGGAGTGAGAGAGAGAAGAATTTTCTGCACTTCGCGTTCAGCGGGGTTGCGAAAAGGTCGCAACAAGGAGTTCCCATCTTCTGAAGATCTGAGTTGCCACTGCATCGCTCAGAGACCACTCGTGAGGAGAGAGAATAGTTCTGCTTAGTCTGTCGGCTATCACGTTGGATCTCCCAGGGATATGAGTCGCTACCAGAAAACGTCTGGTCGCCACTGCCCATTCCCAAACTCTCATGGCCTCTCTGCAAAGGGGGTAGGATCTGGTCCCTCCCTGCTTGTTCAGATACCAGACTACTGACATGTTGTTGGACTGAATGGCAATTACGCCCTGAGGGAGGTAATCATGGAGGGCTTGTAGAGATAGAAGCACCGCCCTCATTTCTAGAATGTTGATGTGAAGGAGACTCTCGTCGGAATGCCAATTGCCTTGGACTGACCTGCCCAGGTAATGCCCCCCCCACCCCATCTGGGAGGAGTCCGTCGTCAATGTGGACATAGGAGGAGGTGGAATGAAGGGTCGTCCCTGATCCAGATTGGAGGACACCAGCCACCAGGGAAGGTCCCGTTTGCAGGTTTCCGTGATCCATATGAGGTGACTGAGAGGGAGATCCTGAAAGGACCACTGGGTCGATAGGAGCCACTGGAGAATTCTCATATGCAATCTTGCTAAGGGGACTAGGAGAACAGTGGCCGACATGGAGCCTAATAGCTGCAGGACCATCCTGGCTGGGGCTTTGGATTTGAGAAGCAAGGCTTGGACTTGAGCCTGTATAGTCTGTATCCTTTCTGTAGGAAGATAGACCCGTATTTGGTTTGAGTCTATCTCTACTCCGATGAACCTTATGCGCTGAGATGGCAGCAACACAAACTTTGGCCAATTGAAGGTGATTCCAAGGGAAGTGTCTAGTGATATGGTGGCTGCTAGGTTCTGCAATAGTAGATGCCTGGAGGTGGCAGTTAGGAGCCAGTCGTCCAGATACGGAAACACCTGGAATCCTAGACTCCTCAGGTGAGCAGTCACGACTGCCAATCATTTGGTGAACACCCTGGGGGCTGTGGTGAGACCAAAGGGCAGTGCGCAGAACTGAAAATGACTGTCTCCCAGGCTGAAGCGCAAATGTCTCCTGGACGCCTGATCTATCAGGATGTGATAATAGGCGTCCTTGAGATCTATGGAGCACATCCAAACACCTTTCTCCAGCAGTGGGAGAATGGATTGTAAGGTGACCATTCTGAACTTGGACTTCTTGACTGATCGATTTAGGTTGCTGAGATCCAAAATGGGCCTCAAGTCCCCGGTCTTTTTTGGCACCAAAAAGAATTTTGAGTAAGTCCCTAATCCGATCTGGTCTGCGGGGACTGGTTGGATGACTCCTTTTTGAAGCAGCTTTGAGATTTCGAAGGCTGCGATTTCCCGTTGACTGGGTGGTGGGTCCGGGATTTTCCTGGACGGCGGAGGGGGGTGAGAAAAGGGGATGGCGTAACCTCCGGCGATGATTCGAAGCACCCATCGGTCCTGAGTGATACCCTCCCAGGCTTTTAGGTGCCTCAAAAAACGACCCCCGACTGGCTCCGGAGCTGCACAGTCGGGCAATCCTTCAGGGATTGTGGAAGGCTGAAGAGCCACGAAAGGACTCGCGGTCTCCAGTGTTGCGGGGGCCTCTGCCGCCTCTGGGACGGCGTCTTCCAGAAAAATTTCTCCCTCCTCTGCCTCTAGAAGGGGGGTCGTCCTGCTACGAGGGATAAGACTTCTGGGATTTACGGAACCACATTTTCCCTCCTCTTTTAGCCTTGGGGTAAGGCTGAAAGGGAGTGGAAAACCGTGCCCCTACGGCAGTCAAAGTCTTACCTTTTTGCTCACAGTGGGTTAATGTGTCCTTTACCTTGGGTCCAAACAAAGAGGACCCATCAAAGGGAGCATCGGCAAAGGAAGACTTAAAGGCTTCCACAAAATGACACATGTGGAGCCAGGCTTGCCTCCGTAGAGCAACACCCGTACCCGCCACTCTACTCGCCCCCTCGGCTGCATACGAAATGAGCCTCATGCACGAGTTTGATATCAATGACAGAGTAGCCAACTGAGAGCCAACCGTCTGGGCCAGCTGCTCAGGTAGGTTACCCAAGAGGGTATCTGAAAGCTCCTTGACCAGATCCCTCTGAAGTCTAGTGAAGTGCGTCAAATAGTTCAGGGACCTTAAGGTAAAGGCCGCTGAACTGAGGGTGCGCTTCCCGTACCGGTCCATGCTCCTAGACTCCTTATTAGGAGGATGGACGGACGTCAAAGCCTCTGCTACATCTTGTTGGGTAGCAGATGCCACCACCAGGGCATCTACAGCCACACCTTTGGTCAGAAACTCCTTCTCTGGGGGTGCTGATAAGAATTTATTTGGGCGAGCCAGCACCGGTTCCACAGAGTCTGGATGCTCCTACGGACTTCGATAGATCAAATCTAGGAGCTCGTCGAAGGGCGGAGACACCCAGGAGGCGGAGGGCTGAGCCCCAAAGGCCTTGAGGAACACCGACTCGTCAGCGGAAGGGGGTTTGGAATGCCAGCCACCTCGTTGTTTGAGGGCTTCCAAGATGTCTGCAAAGGAGACATCATCCGAGGACGACTTAGGGGACCCCTCCGCATCATCAAGATCGGTGTCCGACGTGAGAGACTTATCAGGGGAGTCGACATGCTTCCTCTTGCACAGTCTTTTCCTTGGGGGTTCCTCCGAAGAAGCTTCAGAGGGACCTCCAGGAGGGGGGGAAACTCTGGGGGTGACCTCAGGCCCCGGGGCTCCGCTGTCTAGCGACAGGGGGACTACAAAAGACCCAGTCTCCGTGTGTAGGGAAGGTGCCGGTGAGACCGTGGAGGTAGCCAAAGAAGATTTGGCCAAAGCACTCCTCATGGCCCTGAAGGCCAGACCGCCAGAGTCCTGGGAAGGTCCAACCCCCGGGGCCACAACAGTAGATGGCAGCCCCGCAGCCGACACACCAAGAGGAAGGCTCGGAACCAAAAACATCGGTCCCGAAGCGTCACCCCCAGGGCCGACCGAGGAGGTCTGTGTACCGAACTCCGACCCGAAAGCCGGGGTTGGAGTAAGGGTCGGAGCCGACCCGAAAACCTCCATCGGCTCCACCAGCACCGGCTCCAATGGTGCCGAGGCTGTTGGAGGAGGAACCAGAACTACAGGTTGGGCCATCGGCTCCGAAGCCGATTGGGCTGGAGCTGAAACTAATTTCTGGAATACAGGAGACTGAAACAGCCTTTGGAGCACCCTGTCGATGTCCAAATCCGACATCTTGGAAGATCGGGAGGAGACCGACCGGGTCCGAGCAGACTTCTCCATCGGCTCCGAAGGACTGGGGGACCGGCTCCGAATAGACTCGATCAATATCGGTGCCGAGGGAGATTCCATAGCAATTTCCCTCGGTGCCAAAGAGGGCTTCGGAAGCCCCGAAGGGGAAGAGTCTGAGCCGGCAACCCTCATCGGCTCCAAAATCAGTGGAGCCGATGAAGGTGACCTGCCTCTCGAAGCCCCAGCCATCGGCTCCGAAACCAGAGGGGTCTAGGCTGGAGGCATCGAAGCAGACCGTTCCGCCCTCGGCTCTGAAGTCCGTGGAGCCGATGGAGAGGCCTGCCTAGATTTCTTAGTGGTTGGTTCCAACGGGCTGGTCGGAGCCGACGATTTCTTTTTCTTAGCTGGAGAGGAAGAGGAAGATAAGGCCTCTTCGAAGGAGGGTTTGATAAGCCCTTTTAAGATCAATTTATTTTTCCTCTCTTGGAGGACCCGAGAGGAAAAAGCGTGACACACGCTGCAAGACTCCTGAAGGTGTTTGACACCTAAACAGTACACGCATAAGGAGTGATCGTCCGTGATGGACATTTTGTAGTTGCATCTTATACATTTTTTAAATCCTGAGGGTCTATGCTCCTTAGACATAATGCTTGTAGACACTATTCACTTTGTCAGAGAAAAAACACTATGGAACTCAGTAACAGTGGTTTACACAACAAAAATTCCTTTTTTTTTTTTTTTTTTTTAAACAAGAGAGGCGAAAGCCCAAGAAAAAATTACACGAATGACAAACACACCAACAGGAGGGCCAAGAACCCTCTAACTGAAACAGGTACTTGACCTCTCCGAAACAACAAGACTCACTAAAGAACGAGGGGAAGGCCCCTCTAACTTAAACGGAAACCTTTCCCTGTCCAGTCACAAAATTTTACCACAAAATTTCCACAAAAACACAATTATACACAACGATAGCTGTTAAAACAGCTTTTGGGTTAAGATTAAAGAAATTCCTGACAGAAAAAACTCTCAGAAAAAGCACTTAGCTCAGCCAAGTTCGAGACCACGTCCTAGCTTGTAAGCGGCAAACGAGATCTGGGGAAGTAGTGGTGGTGCATCCTGGGATATAGAATAGCTCAGCCAATAAGAGACTTCGCTCTATAGCATAGCGTGCCGAGTCGGAGCCGAGGATCGGCTCCGAACCCAACATGTACAGAATGTAGGCGAGATAGGATCACATAACATCAACACTTCTAAGACCAACAACTATGCCTTAAAAAAATTAACCTCAAATTCTACAAACTAAAACATGTATACTACTCTAACAAATCATCTTCAAATTAAAACACTTTTCACTTCTTCAAACAGCTCCTACACCTTGCATAAACTCAGTAAGTGTAAACTTACCTCTATTCTGCTGAACGTACTAAAACCCACCTAGATTGGGGGCTATGTTTCCCATCCCACCCAGCCTCCTAACTAAATATACCAACTCCATGATATATCTTTATGTGACTTTATTGTAGTGCAAACACTTCCAATACTGCCTGGAGCATCATATGAAATTTCCACCATTTTTCTAGACACTACAAAAATTTAAAGAGACATACCTGTAATGACAAACAGTAAAATACTACTTCCTGCATTGCACTCCTCATTTTAAACTTTCTGCATTTCGGGATTTCCGAATTATGGTCTCGGTAAGCTGATCTTCGGGATTTTAGGTTTTAGTTCTTTTAAAGTGGACTCATATCTAGATATCTCTCTATCTATAGCTATATATATATATATATATATATATATATATATATATATATATATATATGTGTGTGTGTGCGTACATGGGATCCGTATGGATCACCAAATGACAGCATAACCGAAACAGATTCGGCCGGGCATACTTGCGCGAAAGTGCTTTTCACCGAAAGGCACTTTCATGTAAGTATGGCTGTTGCGGAGATCGCACTACAGTGGGGATAAGGGAAAATTCCCTTTTCCCCACTGTAGTGCGACATCAGAGTGAGAATATTTAAGTAAGGGTGTGTGGGGGGTGCAGGGGGGCTTGCCCCCCCTGCAAAAACGGTGAAAGCGCTTTCGTTAAAGTGTGTTCAGTGATTGTGGATTCGGACTATTGAACTTTAGTTCAATAGTCCTAGATATATATATATATATATATATATATATATATATATATATATAAAAGAGAGAGATAGCACTAACCAAAAAAAACCCCACTATATATTGAACCTCCCTGCTGCACCAGACACAGGAACAAGTGGTAACACAGGTTCTGAAGGTGAGCAACCTCTGACATTTGGTAATGTCCATATTCAACATTCCGAATGTTGGCATTCAGGGTTTCGTACAGCTAAACCCAACATTCAAAGTTTTATATATATATATATATATACACACACACACACACACACACATATATATATGTATGCATATAGAACAAAAATATACACATATACTATAAGCCTGTTATTATACGACCCCCACATACAAAGTCAGCACTGGATGAAAGTCTTGCCAAGAAGGAAAAACAGATCTGAATAAACAGGCAGCATGAACTAAGACTGTAGGCTGAGGTATGACATTCCTAATTCTAAACTATGCCAGTTGTTCAGCTCTACAGTATCATTTTCTCTAGACAAACCTGCAGAATGTATATACACTGAAAGATTTTACCTGAGAGTGGACAAGAACACACAGAACTATGAAGAGATACATAATATCACAAATCAGGGATAAAATGCTAAAACTGCAGACAAAAGGTAGCCTGTGATACAGTCAGCTGGTTGTGTGTTGACAAATATGTTCACGGTCTCCTTATATATTAGTACACTTAATTAAATATTTTAGTAGGTGAATAAAGGGATCCCTGTTGAAATGTCGGCACTTGAAATGCTAAAAAGCAAACAAAAAGACCAAAGACACATGAGATGAGCTAATCTTGAAAATCACTCATCCTTTCTTATCCTTAAAACTTCTTTCCTCCCATGTGGGGGGCAAGCCCCCCTACCCCCCCTAAACTTATATTTACCAACTCTGAGATTGCTGCACCTCAGAGAAAGTGGAATATTCTGAAAATGGCACCTCGGACTTAGTATATGTAAGTCTGTTCTTTTGGCCTTTCAGTAAATGGTTACCGAATAAAGACTTTTTTCAGAGTTTATTAGTTCAGTTGGTGACTTACCACTATAGTCAGAGAATGTTGTTCCAGCTGTTAATTTGCCATTACAGAAATGAATGCACTTCTATCTGCCCAGAAGCATGTTTTGGTGGATACTTACCAGGAGAGCTGCTTTTAACATTAACTCCATGAGGTACCATAAAGCAAAAACTTTGTCTCTCCTTTAATGATGGTGTTCAACTGTTGAGCTATTAGAAAAGTACAGTTTTGTACCTACCATAAATGTAGATGTTCGAAGATCCACATTGCTGCAGTCCTTACACTTGGGTAGTCCGCTGTCCTCGGTCGGCCCGAATATCAAAGTACTAGGCTGACGTCGGTCACGGCGCTTAAGACTGACATCAGGACGTCAGGGTACAAATGCGCATGACCGACGTCATATCCTCAGTCTTTTCTTGCCCCAGATGTCAGAAGACCCTAAACAGAAAGGTCAAAACCAAAAGACAGCAAAAAACAACCAACCACCCTTGCACTAATCATATGAACAATATATATATATATACAATATGTACAATATTTACAACCCAAACCACACAACCGCCTCTAACAACAGAGGGGAAGGAGGGAGGGTAAATTGGACTGCAGCAATGTGGATCTTCGAACATCTACATTTATGGTAGGTACAAAACTGTACTATGTTCTTCATCTCACATTGCTGCAGTCCTTACACTTGGGTAGAATCCCAAAGCAGAGGTAAGGGAGGATGGCAAAACTATAAAGTAGTAGGAGCTGCCAAAATGCCCTGTAAAATAGCAGTGGCAAACCCAGCCCTAGATTTAGAGTAAAGTGGAAGGTGGTAATGCTTAGAGAAAGTATGCACTGAACTCCAAGTAGCTGCCTCCAAAATATCTTTAGTTGCCACCCCCCTTAAAAAAGCTGTAGAAGTGGCAGTAGCTCTAGTGGAATGAGGCCTAATCCCAGCTGGAACTTCCTTACCATGATGGGAATAACAGAAAGCAATACAAAACCCAATCCACTTAGAAATAGTTTGTTTTGACACAGGCTTGCCCTGAGAACCCAAAGCAAAAGAAACAAACAACTGCTGAGACTGCCTGAACCCTTTAGTCCTGCTCAAATAATATCGCAACTGCCTGTGTATATCCAAGGTGTGCAAAATCTTTTCCCCTTTATTTTGGGGGTTTGCATAAAAAGTAGGCAAATGAATAGTTTGGTTTAAAGCCACAGTAGAGACCCCCTTAGGCATAAGGGAAGGATTAGTACGTGAAGATACTCTATCCTTATGGAAAATTAAGAAAGGCTCAACTGCCATAAGGGCCTGTAATTCAGAAACCCTTCTCGCAGAGGTAATGGCCAACAAAAAAGCAGTCTTCCATGATAAATATTTCAACTCGGCAGTAGCTGCAGGCTCAAAAGGTTGTAGAGTGAGTTTCTCCAACACAAAATTGAGATCCCAAGCAGGAGTAGGAGCTCTCGTGGGGGTCTTATATTCTTTGCCCCTCTAAGGAATTGCTTAAACAAAGGATGAGAAAACAATGGTGGATCACAGTCATAGTGAGCAGAAATTGCTGCAGCATGAATCTTAATAGAAGAGAAGGACAAACCTTTGTCCAGTAACTCAGCAAGATATTGAAGAGCCACACTTAAATTAGGCTTAGCAACATCAAATTCCTTTGCTGCACTCCAAAATAAAAATCTCTTCCATTTATCTGCGTATACTTTCCTTGTACTAGGCCTTCTGGCCTCCAAAATAACATCCAAAACTTGCTGCGGAAGCTGAGACCCTCCAGGGTTTAAAACAGAATATGCCAGGCTGTTAGGTGAAGAGAGTGAAGTTTGACATTGAGTAAATGACTGTTCTCTTGAGACAGCAGGTGTGGAATCGAAGGCAAAGGCCATGGAGGCTCCCGAACCAGACTTCTCAGTAATGGGTACCAGTGCTGTCGAGGCCGATCTGGAGCTATTAGAATCATCTTCGGCTTGTCCTGTCTGACCTTTAGGAGTACCTTTGGGAAGAGAGGCAGAGGTGGAAAGGCATACACATGAAGATTGCTCCAATTGAAAGAAAGAGCATCCACTTTCCAAGCTGTGGGATGAAACCTTTTTGTGCAAAACTTTGGCAGCTGGTGGTTTAGTGGAGAAGCGAACAGATCTATGTCTGGAGTTCCCCATGACACTGTCAATTTCTGAAATACATGAGGATCCAATTTCCACTCGTGGGGATCCATAATTCGTCTGCTCAACACATCTGCTAAGGAGTTCTGTGCTCCCAGCAGAAACCTTGCCTGAAGATTGAGTTGTAAACTGAGAGCAGTCTCCCACAAAATCATTGCTTGCCTGCATAGAGGATAAGAATGTGTTCCCCCTTGCTTGTTGATGTACCACATGACAGTTGTGTTGTCTGTTAGAACCAACACCTGCCCTGGAAGAAGTAAATCCTTGAAAGCTATTAATGCAAATTGGACTGCTAACATCTCCTTCAAGTTGATATGTAGATGCTGTAGTCTGGCAGGCCACGTGTCTTGTATCCACTTTCCATTTAGATGAGCTCCCCAAGCTTTGTCTGAGGCATCTGTCGTTAGAATCTGACTCGCCTCTGGCCGGGTCACAGAGAGTCCCTTGTTTAGGTGACATTCCTGAGCCCACCACAAAAACTCCTTTTGAATGCAAGGTATTATTTGAATGACAGTATCCATATCTTGGCAGTGCTGAGTCCATACATTTTTGAGATACCATTGTAGATTCCTCATATGCAGTTTGGCATTGGGAAGCACCAGAATACAAGATGCCATGAGCCCCAAGGCTTGAAGGACTGTCCTTGCAGTCAGCCTGGACAGATGAGACAATTGATGGAAGTAAAGTGAAAGATTCTTTTGTTTGTCCGGGGTCAAAAAGGCCATCTGGGAAGCTGTATTCAGTCTCACACCCAGAAAGCACATGTCTTGAGAGGGTACTAGACTGGACTTTATTTCGTTCACAGAATACCCCAGGCATCTTAGCACTGCTATCACATATTGCAAATGATGAAGAAGCTCATCCCTTCCTTTGGCCAGAATCAGGCAATCGTCCAAATAAGGATAGATCTGTATTCCTTTTAGCCTGAAGAAAGCTATCACTGGAGCCAGAACCTTTGTGAACACTCTGGGCGCAGTAGATAAGCCAAAGGGCAATGCAGAGAACTGATAATGAGAAGTCCCAGCTTGAAAACGCAGATACTTCCTGCAACTTAGCCTGATAGGAACATGAAGGTAAGCTTCCTTGAGATCCAGAGTCACCATCCAGTGATCTTTGCCCAGCAGAGGTAAAAGCTGTTGTAACGTCAACATTTTGAACTTGGGAATGTCCAGATAAGTGTTGAGGATAGACAAATCCAAAATTGGTCTCCACGTGTTCCCCTTCTTTGGTACTAGGAACAGGCATGAATAAAATCCTAGGCCTACTTCTGGCAGAGGGACCGGCTGTATGGCCCCTATTTGCAGCAGCAGAGAAATTTGTTTGTGAGCCTCTATTCTTTGCCGAGGAGGAACGTCTGGCATGCCTTTGAAAGGAGGCAATGTATGGAAATAAAACCTGTAACCTTGGTGTATAATATCCAATACCCATCTGTCCTGGGTAATCAAATTCCAATTTTCTTTGAAGAGTGCCAACCTTCCTCCCAAAGGTGCTGCCAGACAAGAAGGCTCTGGCAGCTGAAAAGGTAGGTCATTTGGCCTGTTTACGAAAGGACTGGCCCCTGCCCTCACCCGAAGACTGTGCAGGTGAACTCCCTGTTCTAGGTCTGAAAGAGCCCTGAGCTCTACCCCTACCACGTCTAGATCTTCCCCTAGACTGTGAATCATAAGAAGGGTACATCCACCCCTTAGCAGGCCAATTCCTACTAAACTTCGGAGGCTGAACTTGCAAAAAATCTTTAACAGTCTGCATAGACTTAGCCTTGTCTTCCATTTTCTTTAAAACTACCTCCACAGGTGAACCAAACAATACATCAGACTGCAAAGGAGCATCTAAAATCCTTGTTTTAACATGGTCAGATAAGTTCTGATCCCTCAGCCAGGCGTGCCTGCGAAGGACTGACCCAGTGGCAGCCACCCTAGACGAGGCCTGTACAGCATCAAATCCACATTGCAAAGAATGCTTAACCACCTGTTCAGAAACATGTACCAAATCTTGTAATTCTTTACACTCAATGCCTTCCGCCAGAGCATCTACCTTAGACTTCAATTGAGAAAGAAGATAGTTTTGAAATTTCAACATGTGAAACTGGCAATTCAAAGCCCTCATAGCTAAGGTGGAAGAAGTATAGACTTTCTTTCCCCATCTATCCAAAGCTCTGGCCTCTTTATCTGGAGGAACCGGATTTTTACCACAGAGGCCTTGACACCCTTAGGTCCCTGACTAACTGTTTCTGGGTCTGCCCTAGGACTCTTATACAGATATTTATGAGCTTCAGGCACCCTGTAATACCTGTCCGGTTTAACAGGAGCAGGAGGCAAAGAATCAGGATTAAGTGAAGCCTCTGCAAACACATCTTCCACAACATCCAGAACAGGAGGAATAGCCAAAGGCCTATGCTGGGGTAAAAGCAAAAATTCCCTAAGCCTTTTCCTGGAATCAGAGAAGTCCTGACCTTCCCACTTAAAATGTTCCCTCATAGAATGCAGAGTCTCTGAAAAGAAAAATCCTCTGGAGGAGAAGCAGAAGGAGTAGAATCATCCACATCAGAATCAATAAGGAGAATACTCCTGCAAGTCTTCAGCCGAAGACTCTGAAACATCCGAAACCTGCTCAAAACTCCCCAACTCTGGTTCCACCCTAGGCCTCTTATCAGGAGGGGCAAAGAACCTCTAATCAAAGTAATTAAATCTTCTGCTATTTTGAGCATGTGCTTCTTGGGCACAGATCCTGAAGAACTAGGAGTGACACCAACAGAAGCTAAACCTGGCCTGCCTCTGGGAGAAGCCTTGGAAACAGAGGGAGAGGGCCTAACCACCCTAGGAAGGGAGGGGAGTACAGTAACCTGAGAAGCCCCTTCAGCCTGACCTGCCTCCTGAGAGGCCACATCCTGCAATATCAAAGTCTCCCCCTGGGACTCCAGAGAAGCCTCCGGTGGAACCACCGGTTCCACTGACGCCTCCAAAGAGCCAGCGTCCGGTACCGACGACTCTTCTTGCCTGGGTTTAGCTGCTTTGTCTTTGCGTTTCTTCGAAGAAGCGGGCGTCGGAGCATCCGACGGCATGTTGTAATTGCACCGCTTCCCGAAGACCAACCTGGCACAATCTAACCTTCGCTTAATAGTGCGCTTATTAAACCTAGCACAAAAACGACACCCAACAACGTCGTGCTCAGGCCCCAAACAAGGAATACACAAAGTATGATAATCTCTATGCGGTATCTGCTTCCCACAAGAAATACAGTTATTCACTTTTTCTGACATCCGGTAAACCACTGAGGCAAGAAAAAAACAAAATATTCCCCAACGGGGTACTTAGCCAACTTTGACTCGGTCTGAAACTCGACCAAAATTTCAGAACGCCGAACGGCACTTGCAACGCTGTTTCTGCATCGGACCATGCGGCAAAAAAGACTGGGGATATGACGTCGGTCATGCGCATTTGTACCCTGACGTCCTGATGTCAGTCTTAAGCGCCGTGACCGACGTCAGCCTAGTACTTTGATATTCGGGCCGACCGAGGACAGCGGACTACCCAAGTGTAAGGACTGCAGCAATGTGAGATGAACATCTATAATGACTTGCTCTCTGTAGGTTATGCATGTTTAATATATGACTGAAATCCTTTTTACAAGGTGTGCTCATAAACAGTAATTCACAATATGAAATCATATGCATGCCCTTTCCCTTGTTTCCACCTCCTTTTGCAGAGTGAATCATTCCACTTATTAAAGCAGTGATGATTAGTGACTGATATAAGTGGTTACCAATTGTTGCATATGCCCTTTTTAAAACAATATAAAATGCACAGCTCTGCAGTACAGAGGCCTAACCTTATTCAAAAGATGTCCAATGTGGCTTCATTTTCTTTCAGGAAACAAATCTCTTTATACTGTTTCATTATTCATTTGCTATCTTTGCTGTGCAACTTTTAATTATCTAAACTCTAATTTTCTAAACTGACTTTAACACTCCACATTTGCCTTGAGACTGTCACTTTTTTGCCTTTTTTAAAGCTAACCCTAGGAATGCAATCTTTTAAATGTCTTAGTACCGCATTCATTAGTTTTCAATAGTCAAACTTTGTGACATCATCTGTGCATGTGCCATGCAAGCAATAATGCCCAACAGGGTGTGTGTTATTGTGCAAATAGTGCATACTTTGGGCCGCAACACCCCTGGAAGGACATTATTTACACAATAACACACACCATGGAGGGCATTATTGCACTTACAGAATGGGCTATATGTTAAATTGTTTTTTTTTTATTTTTTTTAATTACTATACACATCTTTAAAAATATTTTTCATGTAAAATAATTCGTACACCTAATGTTTCAAACTTACTTTAGTATATGCAACTGTTAATGCAAATATTTATATTGTAATTATTATTTATATATTTAGTTGTGCAAATATTGTCATGGCTTGGTGGGAGGCTAATGTTCTCTCCAACTTGAGATTATTATGTAACATACATTTTTATGCAAGGTTTGTAAAGGATCTGATCTTTGTCATAGAAGGTAACGATGTTTGTGAACAATTTCTTTATGACCTAAATTCAAGGTCTGGCTTTTTGCAATTTGTTAAGAGTGGTTGTGGACATCAGGTTAATTTTCTTGATGTAAGTCTAGGTTGGAATGATACAACTGGAAGTTTTGATAGTAAGATTTACAGATAGGATACCTTTACCAATGGTTACTTACATTTCAAAACTAACCATCCTTTCTTTATTAAAAAGAATATACCCAAGGGTCAGTACATCCGGGCTTGCCAGATGACCACTTCCCTTTTAGATTTGCAGGAAGTGTTTTCTAGAATTACATCTATGTTTTTAGATAGAAGTTATGATGTGGACTATCTTCATGCCCTGGAATTCGATATACTAGACAAAAGGGATAGGTTTTATCCACCTATGCTCAAATATCCTTTTGTCAGCAAACAAGTTGATAGAATCAACAGATCTGTCAACAGTACTGTTTGCAATTTGGACATGACAGTGGATTGTAAAGGTATAAGGGAAATTGTGCAGAAAAACTGGAAGATTGTAGAGGGTAATAGTAACCTATTTAACATCTTAGGTCCCAAACCCAATTTTGTGTATAGAAATACCAAGTGTCTTAAAAATGTCCTTGAAAGAAGTAGTAGTAAGACAAACATGTTTATTGGGAATACCAGAATGGGGATGTTTAAATGTGGTTACTGTAATTTTTGCAGGTTCATTTCAGAGGGACCGTATATCTTTTTACCACATTTGGAATTTATCATTCAAGTCCCTGGCCATTTTTCTTGTAGAAGTAGGGGGGTAGTGTACATCTGGTTATGTCGTGGTTGCGATGCATACTACGTAGGGATGACCACTCATACTTTATTGGAGCATATCAGAGAACACGTATATAGTATATGGAGCGTATCAGAGAACACGTATATAGTATATGGAGCGTATCAGAGAACACGTATATAGTATTACAAACAAGGACTCCAACAATGCTTTGTACAAACATACCACAGAATGTTCAAAATATAAAAATTCTTGTTTTCTATTTTAGAAGACATATCTGTTGACCCCTGAGGAGGTGATTACAAGAATATTGTGGAACAAAAAGTAACTGCTTGGCAGATTAAATTAGGGGCTGACAAAAAGCCCGGTTTAAACAATGCTATTAACATCAAATGTTTTTTAAAATACTGGAAACTTATTATTAGGAAGTCTTAAATAAGTTTTTGTTGTTTTAAGAATTCCATTGTGGCTTAGGTGGTTTTACTTAATTAATTGTTCAATGAATCTTTTCATTGGTTTACAGCTTTCAGAGCTAGGAAAGATGTGCAATAGGTAAGGGTGATAAAGGATAGTGAGGGAAACGTACTCACAAGCGAGGAGAGTGTGTTGAGTAGATGGAAAGTGTACTTTGAGGGGCTGATGAGAGAATGAGAGAGAGAGAAGGTTGGATGATGTGGGGATAGTGAATCAGGAAGTGAAACAGATTAGCAAGGAGGAAGTAAGGACAGCTATGAAGAGGATGAAGAATGGAAAGGCTGTTGGCCCAGATGACATACCAGTGGAAGCATGGAGGTGCTTAGGAGAAATGGCAGTAGAATTTTTAACCAGATTGTTTAATGACATTTTGGAAAGTCAGAGGATGCCTGAGGAGTGGAGAAAAAGCGTTTTGGTATCTATCTTTAAGAATAAGGGTGATGTGCAGAGCTGCAGTAACTGCAGAGGGATAAAACTGATCTGTCACAGCTTGAAGTTATGGGAAACAGTAGTGGAAGCTAGGTTAAGAAGGGGGTGATGATTAGTGATCATCAGTATGGTTTCATGCCAGGAAAGAGCACTACAGATGCAATGTTTGCTTTGAGAGTGTTGTTGGAGAAATACACAAAAGGTCAGAAGGAGTTGCATTATGTCTTTGTGGCCTTAGAGAAAGCATATGACAGGGTGCCTAGAGAGGAGTTGTGGTATTGTATGAGGAAGTCGGGAGTGGCAGAGAAGTATGTAAGAGTGGTACAGGATATGTAAGAGAGTAGTGTGACATTGGTAAGGACTGCAGTGGGAGTGACAGATACGTTTAAGGTGGAGGTGGGATTACATCAAGGATCAGCTCTGAGCCCTTTCTTATTTGCAGTGGTGATGAACAGGTTGACAGATGAGTTCAGACAGACAGCCCCGTGGACTATGATGTTTGCAGATGACATTGTGATCTGTATTGAGAGTAGGGAACAGGTGGAGGAGACCCTGTAGAGGTGGAAATATGCTCTAGAGAGAAGAGGAATGAAGGTCAGCAGGACTAAGACAGAATATATGTGTGTGAATGAGAGGGAGGATAGAGGAATGGTGAGGATGCAAGGAGTAGAGGTGGCAAAGGTGGATGAGTTTAAATACTTGGGATCAATAGTTCAGAGTTATGGTGAGTGTGGAAGACAGGTGAAGAAGAGTGTACAGGCAGGATGGATTGGGTGGAGAAGAGTGTCAGGAGTGATTTGTGACAGACGAGTACCAGTAAGAGTGAAAGGGAAGGTCTACAAGAGGATAGTGAGACCAGCTATGTTATATGTTATATGGGTTGGAGACAGTGGCATTGACAAAAAAGCAGGAGTCAGAGCTTGACATGGCAGAGTTGAAGATGTTAAGATTTGTACTGGGTGTGACTAGGATGGACAGGATTAGGAATCAGTATATTAGAGGGTCAGCTCAGGTTGGACAGTTTGGAGACAAAGCAAGAGAGGCAAGACTGCGTTGGTTTGGACATGTGCTGAGGAGGGATGCTGGTTACTTTTCAGAGTAGGGTATTATATTGGGAGAAGGATGCTAAGGATGGAGGTGCCAAGTAAGAGGAAAAGAGGAATGCCTAAGATAAGGTTTATGAATGTGGCGAGAGAGGACATGCAGGCGGTTGGTGTGAAAGAGCATGATGCAGAGGACAAGAAGAAATGGAAACAGATGATCCACTGTGGCGATCCCTAACGGGAACAGCCGAAAGAAGATGATGATGATGACAGCTTTTTGAACCAAGTATATTAATGTGATTGTCTTGATTTGGTTTTTATTGTTTGTTCTGAAGAAGTCCTGCTGAGACGAAAGTGTGGAATAAAGTTTTTATACACTAAGCTATTTACTTTCTGGTCTTTACTGACCATCAGTACTATCGTCTGTTATTTCTTGGTGGTGTTTTGGACCTTGGTTACACAATTTACTAGTATTAGTATATTGCAACTGTTGTTGGAGAAAGTATTTTGCATCCAAAAAATTAGTTTACTAAGTATTTAATGTCTACACACACTCTTTCTCACACACACACACACACACACACACACACACACACACACTTTTCTTTCTTTCTTTTTTTACATTATACAGTTATTACAATTTTACACTCGCTAAACAGCAAAAGCACTGCTTAGTGAATGTAAAATAAGGGTGGCCATTAGCTTACTTACAACTCGAATTCCATGGCAGCCTAATATGCTTCCATGAAGTGGCAAACTGATTTTTCAGTAGGTATTAACTGTACATTAACACCCTGCTGGAGAATGTTTATTCTCCAATCAGGTTTAATGCACAGTTTGCCCATTTTCTAAGATAATGTGTCACCCAATCAAATGATGTAAGCTAAAGTTGGGTTCTGGCATGTAGCTCGCAAGACATTTCCCTGCGAGCTACATCGCCAAAGCCAAATGGCTGCAGAAGCACTTTGCCATAGTGCAATATGGCTGAAAAGCATAGCCGCTGCAGCTGTAATCTATGAATGGAAATATTATACCTGGTGGCGATCCTTACAGACAGCTGTCCGGCTGTATTCAAGCAGAGACAGCCGTACTGGATGTGTAACACATTTCTTATTCTCATTCAAGGAATGCATTTATTTAATTACTTATTTATTTTGTTGTCAGACGTCTGACCCCGCTAAAGTTATTGCACTAGTGTGATAAAATGATTTTCATATGTTACCGATCAGTAGATCTTTACGAAATGCAAGAATTCCCCTTCTCTTTGAAAGGGATACCTGTGAATGTCCAGCAAAAAACAAATATGTGAAACCTTGCTAGAAGCGCTGCAGCTTAATTTTGTAAGTCTTGCATCCCATGGCCCCCTCCACTTACACCATGCTTTATTTCTGTTATTCACCTGTAACTGCTTCAGAACTGCAGTTTGATAGGGAAAAGCTGGTGAGTCACTGCACTACACTACTCTGAAAATAATGTTCTGAGAGGACTCAATAGCTGTATTTTCTCACATGTGGACTTAGTAAATGTAGTTGTTTTACTGGGATCAGCAGAGGCCTATTAACACCTGCATGCTAGGTGCCCTTAAGTGCTGAGAGCAACTGTCTCTGAACTCTACAATCTCAGGTTGAGGTAAACATAGAATGCCAATCACATTCCAAATACAATTTGAAATATCTAGATATATCTACTATTATTCAAATCTTCAACACCATTTCAAATATTTCAAGGCTCATGTATGACAATAAAGATATAGGCAGCAATAAGTTCTAATGCATAAACATGTTTACATACATACCTGGAAGGTTACTTCTCTAAAGGAAAATGTTCACGATTCAAGTTTTTTACAATGTTTATAATATTTCTACAATGTCAGGTGTAATTTACCACAGTAGCAGTGTACGGAAACCAGGTGCATCCATATACTGGCACCAATTTCCAAACATTTTGGCAGATGTGGGACAGCAGTATCAGTCATGTGCTACTATCCCCCTAAGCAGGGAGTGGTTCCACAAACACTGACCTCCCTGTATCCCTTTGGGAATGATACAATTGTTACACTGTTGTTAACGAGCATGGAGCTAAAATTGTGTTTCAGACTACATTTACTATTCTTAACGGTTCTGTAAATTTTAAGTCCCTTTTGCTACTCCACACTGCAGAACTAAATGAAACCATCAACCTCTCTGCCTTACATGTCTCACAGTGGAATCTTCCCAAACCATGACAGCAAATGGGGCTGGAGCAGAAGTCTTCCCTGATAGCTACGGGTTCATATCATTATAACGAAAGTTTAATAGTTTGAATGCATAAACATCGAACTTTATGCATCGAACTATTAAAACTTCGAATTACAATTAAAATAATTTTTACACCAAAAACAAAAAACCTAAAGAGTGTAGGCAAGCCCTCAGCACCCCTGCTACTTAAATATACCAACTCCGAGATCGCACTTTGAATACGGTGTGGAAAGGGAAAATTTCCCTTTCCGACACTGTAGTGCAATCTTGGAGTTGGTATATTTAAGTAGCGAGGGGTGTCGGGGTGCAGGGGGGCTTGCCCCCTGGTTTAACCCATCAGGTTAAGTTTTTATTTATTTTTTCGACCTTACGGAACATCGATCATATGGTGTCTACCATATGGTATTTGATGTTATGTAACTTCGAGATTATAATATAGACCCGACAGCTACACCCATTCAGATGTAGATCCCAGTAAAAATAGCACCAAAGGCAAAAAGGCGACAGCTGCTAGAATGGAAACTGCTTCATAAAAATAGGTATAACTCTCAATGGTCACTGCTACAACAAGTAAAACTCTCACTGGTCACTGCTACAACATTGGTAGAACTCTCAATGGTCACTGCTACAGCAGCAGAACTCTCAATGGTCACTGCTACAACAGGTAGAACTCTCAATGGTCACTGTTACAACAGGTAGAACTCTCAATGGTCACTGCTACAGTACGTAGAACTCTCAATGGTCACTGCTACAATAGATAGAACTCTCAGTAGTCACTGCTACAACAGGTAGAACTCTCAATGGTCACTGCTACAACAGGTAGAACTCTCAATGGTCACTGCTACAGTAGGTAGAACTCTCAATGGTCACTGCTACAATAGATAGAACTCTCAGTAGTCACCGCTACAACAGGTAGAACTCTCAGTGGTCACTGTTACAACAGGTAGATCTCTAAATGTTCACTGCCACAGTAGGTAGAACTCTCAATGATCACTGCTACAGTAGGTAGAATTCTCAATGGTCACTGCTACAACAAGTAGAACTCTCAATGGTCACTACTGTCATCTCAGGCTTATTACTGACATGTTGAAGTCCATATGGTTATAACTTTCTATTGGTTCTCACTTCTGTATACACAGGATATGTAGGTTGTGGGGTTTTGTGCATCTACTTAAATGTACATAACTTTATAACTGTACCACAATGTACAGTTTTGCTTGCTAAACTCACCTTTTGTATTCTCCCTCAACTGCAAGGTAATTCTACTGCTTCGGCCCTGTGGTCTGGGTCCTAACTGGAAAGGGTCTGCAGACTAGACTGCCTACTGGGTTATCAAAATGAAAAACAAATCAATTGCTTTGTCTCAACTGTAAGATGACAGTTGGGTGAGCCTTGTTTCACACTTCATGGGTGCTTTTTCTCTGTTGCTTTTTTATCATAAAGTTAGCACATATAGGCAAGGGGACATGGGGGCAAATCGTCCAAGTGAGGATGCAGAAAAAAATCTGTTTTAGTGATTTGCCCAGAATGTTCAGTAGGAGTGCATTTGGGGAGTTTTCCTCGGGCAGTATTCTTGCCAGCAGTCTGACTTTGTCTACTGTATGCAGATCCCTCACCCCCACTCCCCTTTTATGAAGAGTAAGGGTCTCTGTGATGGGCATCTTTCTGATATGATGCCAAGGGCGATGCCGCTGTGCTGCTAAATCTGAAGGGCAGTGGGTTCTCTTTGTTCATCGGTCAGATATCAGGGTATGGGTGCATATGACTCACACAGCAAAGTCAGCCCTAAGACCCTACAGGTTTAAAATTGTCATCCCCAACACCACCAAAAGAGCATATTCTGGGTGCTTCTTTGTTGTGCAAAGTGGACCATGTAGGATTGAGCAAGAGCTACCTTTCAGGTTGGTTAATTTCTGAAGCACAGTGACTGCAGTGGCACATGGGTGCTGCCAGTCTCCTATACAGATGTTCAGGCACTAATCTGTAAAAGGAAAGGGGGCTAAATCAAATGAACCCCTAAAGGGTTGGGGACAAGAGGATGACAAGCAACATGCTGTCCATCACTTAAGCTGTCTCTGGATGTTTCATTGTAAATGTGACAACTAGTAAGAACTCTACATCATGAATACTATACATATGAAATCAAGTAATGTTTCTCAATTTAAATTTATTCCTGGTTCTAAGGAGGGCTGGTACTCTTTTACCTCCTACCTAGTACATAAATAAAATAAAAGTGGGGTGACCTTGTACATAAAAATGAAAGTGGGGAGTGTCAACCTTCCCCACTTCACAGAGAGTATTATAGAAATACAATTATTGGAAAATGTAAATCACCATTACATTTTAACCAAGTAAATCAACAATTAATACAACTAATATATATTAAATTAAATTACATCCAGTGTTGTATGATTTTTTACAAGGCAGTAAATTAATTAAACAGTGCCATCACTCAGTATGTCTTTGGCAGACTTCCAAGCAGTGAACCAATCACTGAAGAGTAATTATTCTGTTAGTATAGAGTTTATTATTTATGCTGAATTCTTAGCACGGTGCAGCATTTTAACTGTCACTCTAACCTATTCCCAAAACAGCATGTAGAACTTTTCCCATCAAACTTCTGCAACTATATTAGGCTTTATTACAAGAGATCCAGTTTAAAATGAAACAACCAGCAAACTCCTTCCCTTTAATACAGGGTAACCTTGGTCACCAGTGAATAGGCTGTTAAGCCACGAATAAGAGACATATTCATAATGTTCCACAACAGAATTTGCAATATAACACTGCAATGTTATTAACACAATATGTGATAAATACAGACATGCATGTGTGAGTGTGTATTGGTGTGTATGTCTATCTGTATCTGTGTGTTTTTTGATCTATGTGTGCCTGTGTCTATGTGTATCATCAGTTTGTGCATGCCTGAATATATATGCACAAACATGCATGTTTGTGTGTGTGGGTGTGCAGGTGCATCCCTTTTTGTCTTTGTATGTCTGTGTGTCTTTTGGTGTTTGTGTGCCTATGATTTTGCGTGTCTGCCATTGTGTGCGTGCTTGAACATATGCACAAGTGTGTGTATAGGTGTGTCTGTTGTTTTAAGCACCTGCAATGTTTCAGATGTTATTAGAAGTCATCAGTACAACATGGACATGACAGATGTGACATTTGCCAATTCTCTGCTGCAAACATTACATTTTATTATGATGCATATGTCATTCATTCATTCCCCATGAAAAGGTTGGCGATTGCTGCCTGGATGATTTTTAATTCAGGTTTTGCAGCACTTGGGCCTTATAAGTATCAGAAAGGAATAATATTTTTTCGTGAAATTCAGTCTGACATGTGGTGTGCCTTAATGACCCATTAATATCCTGTTTATTTTGTGCCCTAATGACCCATTAATATCATTCTTTTCAATCCCCCCATAACAACCTGTAACAGCTTTACCTCCCCTTTCCTTCTTACAGATAGTTCATTCTGTATGAATCCTTCTACCTCCCCTTTCCTTCATACAGATAGTTCATTCTGTATGAATCCTTCTACCTCCCCTTTCCTTCATACAGATAGTTCATTCTGTATGAATCCTTCTACCTCCCCTTTCCTTCTTACAGATAGTTCATTCTGTATGAGTCCTTCTACCTCCCCTTTCCTTCTTACAGATAGTTCATTCTGTATGAGTCCTTCTACCTCCCCTTTCCTTCTTACAGATAGTTCATTCTGTATGAGTCCTTCTACCTCCCCTTTCCTTCTTACAGATAGTTCATTCTGTATGAGTCCTTCTACCTCCCCTTTCCTTCTTACAGATAGTTCATTCTGTATGAGTCCTTCTACCTCCCCTTTCCTTCTTACAGATAGTTCATTCTGTATGAGTCCTTCTACCTCCCCTTTCCTTCTTACAGATAGTTCATTCTGTATGAATCCTTCTACCTCCCTTTCCTTCTTACAGATAGTTCATTCTGTATGAGTCCTTCTACCTCGTCCTTCTACCTCCCCTTTCCTTCTTACAGATAGTTCATTCTGTACGAGTCCTTCTACCTCCCCTTTCCTTCTTACAGATAGTTCATTCTGTACGAGTCCTCCTACCTCCCCTTTCCTTCTTACAGATAGTTCATTCTGTACGAGTCCTCCTACCTCGCCTTTCCTTCTTACAGATAGTTCATTCTGTACGAGTCCTTCTACCTCGCCTTTCCTTCTTACAGATAGTTCATTCTGTACGAGTCCTTCTACCTCACCTTTCCTTCTTACAGATAGTTCATTCTGTACGAGTCCTTCTACCTCCCCTTTCCTTCTTACAGACAGTTCATTCTGTACGAGTCCTTCTACCTCCCCTTTCCTTCTTACAGATAGTTCATCTACCTCCCCTTTCCTTCTTACAGATAGTTCATTCTGTACGAGTCCTTCTACCTCCCCTTTCCTTCTTACAGACAGTTCATTCTGTACGAGTCCTTCTACCTCCCCTTTCCTTCTTACAGATAGTTCATTCTGTACGAGTCCTTCTACCTCCCCTTTCCTTCTTACAGATAGTTCATTCTGTAGGAGTCCTTCTACCTCCCCTTTCCTTCATACAGATAGTTCATTCTGTACGAGTCCTTCTACCTCCCCTTTCCTTCTTACAGATAGTTCATTCTGTATGAGTCCTTCTACCTCCCCTTTTCTTCTTACAGATAGTTCATTCTGTATGAGACCTTCTACCTCCCCTTTCCTTCTTACAGATAGTTCATTCTGTATGAATCCTTCTACCTCCCCTTTCCTTCTTACAGATAGTTCATTCTGTATGAATCCTTCTACCTCCCCTTTCCTTCTTACAGATAGTTCATTCTGTATGAATCCTTCTACCTCCCCTTTCCTTCTTACAGATAGTTCATTCTGTACGAATCCTTCTACCTCCCCTTTCCTTCTTACAGATAGTTCATTCTGTACGAGTCCTTCTACCTCCCCTTTCCTTCTTACAGATAGTTCATTCTGTACGAGTCCTTCTACCTCCCCTTTCCTTCTTACAGATAGTTCATTCTGTATGAGTCCTTCTACCTCCCCTTTCCTTCTTACAGATAGTTCATTCTGTATGAGTCCTTCTACCTCCCTTTCCTTCTTACAGATAGTTCATTCTGTACGAGTCATTCTACCTCCCCTTTCCTTCTTACAGATAGTTCATTCTGTATGAGTCATTCTACCTCCCCTTTCCTTCTTACAGATAGTTCATTCTGTATGAATCCTTCTACCTCCCCTTTCCTTCTTACAGATAGTTCATTCTGTATGAATCCTTCTACCTCCCCTTTCCTTCTTACAGATAGTTCATTCTGTACGAGTCCTTCTACCTCCCCTTTCCTTCTTACAGATAGTTCATTCTGTACGAATCCTTCTACCTCGCCTTTCCTTCTTACAGATAGTTCATTCTGTATGAATCCTTCTACCTCCCCTTTCCTTCTTACAGATAGTTCATTCTGTATGAATCCTTCTACCTCCCCTTTCCTTCTTACAGATAGTTCATTCAGTACGAGTCCTCCTACCTCGCCTTTCCTTCTTACAGATAGTTCATTCTGTACGAGTCCTTCTACCTCCCCTTTCCTTCTTACAGATAGTTCATTCTGTACGAGTCCTTCTACCTCCCCTTTCCTTCTTACAGATAGTTCATTCTGTACGAGTCCTTCTACCTCCCCTTTCCTTCTTACAGATAGTTCATTCTGTACGAATCCTTCTACCTCCCCTTTCCTTCTTACAGATAGTTCATTCTGTATGAATCCTTCTACCTCCCCTTTCCTTCTTACAGATAGTTCATTCTGTATGAATCCTTCTACCTCCCCTTTCCTTCTTACAGATAGTTCATTCTGTACGAGTCCTTCTACCTCCCCTTTCCTTCTTACAGATAGTTCATTCTGTATGAATCCTTCTACCTCCCCTTTCCTTCTTACAGATAGTTCATTCTGTATGAATCCTTCTACCTCCCCTTTCCTTCTTACAGATAGTTCATTCTGTATGAATCCTTCTACCTCCCCTTTCCTTCTTACAGATAGTTCATTCTGTATGAATCCTTCTACCTCCCCTTTCCTTCTTCAGATAGTTCATTCTGTAAGAGTCCTTCTACCTCCCCTTTCCTTCTTACAGATAGTTCATTCTGTATGAATCCTTCTACCTCCCCTTTCCTTCTTACAGATAGTTCATTCTGTATGAATCCTTCTACCTCCCCTTTCCTTCTTCAGATAGTTCATTCTGTAAGAGTCCTTCTACCTCCCCTTTCCTTCTTACAGATAGTTCATTCTGTATGAGTCCTTCTACCTCCCCTTTCCTTCTTCAGATAGTTCATTCTGTACGAGTCCTTCTACCTCCCCTTTCCTTCTTACAGATAGTTCATTCTGTATGAATCCTTCTACCTCCCCTTTCCTTCTTACAGATAGTTCATTCTGTATGAGTCCTTCTACCTCCCCTTTCCTTCTTACAGATAGTTCATTCAGTACGAGTCCTCCTACCTCCCCTTTCCTTCTTACAGATAGTTCATTCTGTCACGGTCCTCTACCTCCCCTTTCCTTCTTACAGATAGTTCATTCTGTACAGTCCTTCTACCTCCCTTTCCTTCTTACAGATAGTTCATTCTGTACGAGTCCTTCTACCTCCCCTTTCCTTCTTACAGATAGTTCATTCTGTACGAATCCTTCTACCTCCCCTTTCCTTCTTACAGATAGTTCATTCTGTACGAGTCCTTCTACCTCCCCTTTCCTTCTTACAGATAGTTCATTCTGTACGAGTCCTTCTACCTCCCCTTTCCTTCTTACAGATAGTTCATTCTGTAATCCTTCTACCTCCCCTTTCCTTCTTACAGATAGTTCATTCTGTACGAATCCTTCTACCTCCCCTTTCCTTCTTACAGATAGTTCATTCTGTATGAATCCTTCTACCTCCCCTTTCCTTCTTACAGATAGTTCATTCTGTACGAGTCCTTCTACCTCCCCTTTCCTTCTTACAGATAGTTCATTCTGTATGAATCCTTCTACCTCCCCTTTCCTTCTTACAGATAGTTCATTCTGTATGAATCCTTCTACCTCCCCTTTCCTTCATACAGATAGTTCATTATGTACGAGTCCTCCTATTCCCAAAGGCATGGACAGCTCATGTATGACGGTCTGCAAAAAAAGGCAATATACCATGGTTTTATTTTAAACAAAATACCATTTCTGTGTCCTAATAAGCCACCCCTTACACATATGCAGTCATGCATGCATGTGTGCACACACACACAAACAAAAACATGTCATGCCTAGTAAATAAATCAGCTGGCTGCATTCAGCCCAGGACCTTGGAGGGTGATAGACAGCAAAGAAGAAAAAATAGTGCATCTTTCAATCCACAGAGCAACTGAAATGCATACCATTACTTGGATGTGCTCAACTTTAAGTTACAAAAGTTTATTAAAAATAAGTGTACTTTTTCAGTAACAATATAGCTTCTAAAGCTGCAGCAACCTTTTTGAAATACAGACAGAAAGCAGTAAATAAACACATGAAACAAGATGAAATACTGCCATGGAACTACTGAAAACATCCAGATCTTACTTCATCTCAAGAAAATAAAAATAAATATCAGATATGTGAGGCTATGTGCATTCTGAAAGAGTGGACTGGAAGTTATGGAACAATATTTACACGCACACTTGTTTCTTGCATTGGGTCCACATCATCAGTTAACCCTTCTTGACCTTTCTCCATCACAGTGACCCCCTTTCCATTACCACAATCCTCCCCATCATGAAATAAGCGCCGGTGGGAGCCTTTTAGCATCCTTTTTCAACAAGGAGATTTGTCTCTCAGGGCCAATTTACATTGGGGCCCAATATAAATAACAGAAATGATAACAATTAAAACAAATTAACTGTCAATCCTGCAGAGTCAAAAACAGAAGCTATCACTCCAATAAGCTATTGGCATCTATTTTTCCTGGCAAAAGACATGCAATGATGCAAAACAGTTTAGTACCACATCTGCGAATGCCCCCTGCCCACCATCATAGCTTCCAGTTACTGCTGCAAAATGTCAAACTCATCACAACATGCAGAGGACCCCTTTCTCTTATAAATACATTAGTTTAAACCACAATAGGTAGGGCAGTCAGATAAATCCTAAGGGACAGCTGGAGTGGAGTAAACTTTACCTATGTAACAGCATAATGGTTAAGCATTGCTACAAGTGTCAACAGAGGTGCAGTAACAGTGACGCAAATGTGCAAGGTATTAGAGGATATAATCGCCAGATGCTGACTATTGGTAGTCTAGTACTGACATTCAGAAATAAATGTCGCTGCAGCATTTCCAAGGCTGAAGCCCTTCAATGCTTCAAGTGTGATATAAGTTGTTTCAGGCCACTGGTGGTTTCACTGCTTCAAGTATGGTATAAGTTGCAGCAGGCCACTAGTGGTTTCACTGCTTCAAGTGTGGTATAAGCTGTGGCAGGCCACTGGTGGTTTCACTGCTTCAAGTGTGGTATAAGCTGTGGCAGGCCACTGGTGGTTTCACTGCTTCAAGTGTGGTATAAGCTGTGGCAGGCCACTGGTGGTTTCACTGCTTTAAGTGTGGTATAAGCTGTAGCAGGCCACTGTTGGCTTGATACCATTTTTCAAAGGAGAAAGAGTTTTTTTTTTCCTTACGTTGAAAATGATTTTTTTTTTTGTACCTCATGTAGGAGAGGATTTTTTTTGTTTTGCTCCTTGACTTATAAACCAATACTAGCTTCCTGGATCAGAAAGGCATGGATGTAGGGCCTACATAAACATAACAGTTCTAGGCCTCATTGGTCATCATTAAGGGGATAAAACAGGAATGTCAAGGGACACTTGTACAGTGAGCTACTGCTTCCAGTAGGTTTGACTCTATACTTCAGATATGTAAGCTCAGTGACCACTCTTATTTAGTACTGTTCTATTAATGAGCCATGTGATTCAAATAGGGACGCTACAGCTGTGTTAAAAGTATATACACACTCTTCTTACTGCAAAACAGTCTATAATTATTATTATTATTATTATTAAAAGCAAGGTGAAAAATCCATGGTAAAAACTGGAGATCTGGAGTTCCTCATTTTAGTATTGACCATTTGATCTGCTCTTTGGCGGACTGCAAAACCTGTAGAAAAAAAGAGAAAGAGGTGGCATATCAGTTGAAGGAGATCTGACATCACTGCACAGTCATATTATAATAAATTCAGTTCTTCCAGAAGCACTAAAATCAAGTGCTGTTCACCTTGTCAAGTCCAGAATGTTCTATTACTTTACAGCAACAAAAACAAGTTTTTACCTGCTCGTGAGCAGCAGTAGCTTGGCTTGTATTGACAGTGTCACAAAATGAATGCCTACTGCACATGTCAAAGGTCATAACACAACAACATGGATGCAGGCTGTAAGCAACAGCCACTTGCCTTACTCACCTGAGTAGTTTAGAATATCTATTGTTTCATACTGGCCCAGCTGCTTTCTGTCTGACAGTTTCAGCTCACCATTATAATTTTCCCATATAGTTTCAGTTTCAGCTCACCATTATAATTTTCCCATATAGTTTCAGTTCCAGCTCACCATTATAATCTTCCCATATAGTTTCAGTTTCAGCTCACCATTATAATTTTCCCATACAGTTTCAGTTTCAGCTCACCATTATAATTTTCCCATATAGTTTCAGTTTCAGCTCACCATTATAATTTTCCCATATAGTTTCAGTTTCAGCTCACCATTATAATTTTCCCATATAGTTTCAGCTCACCATTATAATTTTCCCATATAGTTTCAGTTTCAGCTCACCATTATAATTTTCCCATACAGTTTCAGCTCACCATTATAATTTTCCCATATAGTTTCAGTTTCAGCTCACCATTATAATTTTCCCATATAGTTTCAGTTTCAGCTCACCATTATAATTTTCCCATATAGTTTCAGTTTCAGCTCACCATTATAATTTTCCCATATAGTTTCAGCTCACCATTATAATTTTCCCATATAGTTCCAGCTCACCATTATAATTTTCCCATATAGTTTCAGCTCACCATTATAATTTTCCCATATAGTTTCAGTTTCAGCTCACCATTATAATTTTCCCATATAGTTTCAGTTCCAGCTCACCATTACAATTTTCCCATATAGTTTCAGTTTCAGCTCACCATTATAATTTTCCCATATAGTTTCAGTTTCAGCTCACCATTATAATTTTCCCATATAGTTTCAGCTCACCATTATAATTTTCCCATATAGTTTCAGTTTCAGCTCACCATTATAATTTTCCCATATAGTTTCAGTTTCAGCTCACCATTATAATTTTCCCATATAGTTTCAGTTCCAGCTCACCATCATAATTTTCCCATATAGTTTCAGTTTCAGCTCACCATTATAATTTTCCCATATAGTTTCAGTTTCAGCTCACCATTATAATTTTCCCATATAGTTTCAGTTTCAGCTCACCATTATAATTTTCCCATATAGTTTCCAGTTCTGCACAGTACTTTCCTCACTTCTGCTAATAAGTTTAATCTTGGTGACTGACAAAAAAAATAATTACTATAAAATGGAAGGCAAAGTCTAAACTAAATGTATTTGAAGTACTGAATACTGGAACAAATAACAGAACTGGAAATTGCAGTTTTAGAAAAGGGTAGGAGCAAATTACACAGAAAAATGGAAACTGTGGGAATAATACATCAGAATAATGCTTTGAAGGACGAGGGAGGTTTAAGAGAAGGCAGAAATTGATCAACATTGGATTGATGACAATTATACAAAAATATATGTGATGTATAATGTTTACAACTGGGACCATGTTAATATGGTTTGTTTTCTGTTATATAAGTGTCTGTTTGCTTGTGTCTTAAGTGATAATTCAATAGAGGTGTTAAAAAAATATTTCCCACTTCACTGTCAGTAAATGAAAAACTAGCTTGCATTTTCTTTGAAAATGCCCACTTCAAACATGAATGCACAGTGATGCAGGAATAATGCTTGCAGAGAAATAAATGCATAAAATTCCAGGAAGAGATTCATGCTCATAGCCCAGAGGAAGATCTCGTCCATGATTCCAGTAGCCAGTGTTTGACTACTAGCTAGAATGCTGAAGGGCCTGACCAAAATTGTATGAGATTTGCGTATCTGATAGCTGCGCTTGTTAAGGTTTAAATGGGGATTTGCACTGCAGGGAAGTCCTTCTATTGATGCCTAAGGAGTTGAATCAAGCACTAAAGTGGGGAGCACATACACATGGAAAGACATCCATCCTTCCTTCATGGGAGAAGGGGGGGCAGCAAAGGAGGAGTACTAAAGTTGCCTGACTCTGCTGTATGTTGGCAATGGGGGGTCACCACCCAACCTTCACTCACCAAATGAAAAGAAATGTCAGAGAGCAATGGCTGGACCACTGGAAATTTTGGGTTACAAGGACGAAATCCTAAAAACAAACAGGACCGTACTTGGAGAAGCATAATCAGATCTTAAACCTACAGTAGGACCTATAGAAAAAAAAACTTAATGGACAAACATAATTCAGGCATAAATATTAGTAAAAGGGCCCAGAAAGGAAACTGGCTCCACATACAGAGACTGTGACCCTAACTGTATTAGTATGAGCCATGTCCAACTAGTGACAAGGACAATAGAGGTGAGAAATGGACATGTGGCTAATGCAGGCTCACCCATTCAGGGGAAAGGGAATTCATGAAGTCCCAGCACAGGTCTACTATCTGGGAGAAGGCACAGAACTACAGCTCCTACAACAGGCATTCTGGACAGCATGGTCCCATGAATGGGGTGCACAGCACTTCATGTCAGCATTGTTCTGGACAGCATGGTCCCATGAATGGGGTGCAGAGCACTTCATGTCAGCATTGTAAGTGTAGAGATGCATGTAACGGCATTCACTCCAAGTACCAAGCATTATACTATGCTGGACTGCCAGTACTGTGACTGCAAAAAGAATCAAAACAACTTCTAAGCCCTGCTGGATGAAGGTCATGATCCCTGGATCTTGTCTCCCTTGACCAGTGTCCTAAGAGACTACTAATGGTCGGAGACAAGCAAATGACCAAATAAGCAGTGAAAACCTGATGACAATGCGGAGACAAGGACCAAAAAAACACATAAAAAGTGTCAGAAAATGATGTGATGCATTACAGTTCAACTACTGTAACTCTAGTACATCAAGTGTCACTATTCCAATACAATGTTTTAAAATACTGCACTCATATTCAGTTCTTTAACTTCTGAATCATGAAATTTGAGGCAAACGATGATAACATAGACCAAAAGTAATTTTCTTGTGTTCGTTTCCAGTAGAGATTGTCCTACATCTCATCAGGTTGGGTGTTTTGCCTCCCTGTCTCCTTAATAACTACTCTTACCTCTGAGTCAATGCAATGCAAAATAAAAAACAAATCCCCATTTGGTTTGTTTGCATATTCAGTCTCAAAATTCCTTCATCTGAAATTCCAGGACTCAGACACTAGTACAAATTCATTTTTTACGCCAAGAGATAATTAGCAGGAGTTTATGGTCTCTTTTTATGAATCTTGTTTTAGGCATACACATTAACAGCAACAATAACATTTAAAATCTGTTGATATCAGTGAGTAATGAAGGTATAAAACAAGTATTTCCTCTGTTGCAACAGCTGAGAAGAACAAAAACTGTAGAAGTAGTTTGCGTTAGACATAAGCTCAGTCTGCACAAACAGGATGATGCAGAGGGCAGGTTACAAACCATTCCACAACATGCCTACCTAAAACAAACTGGTTATTTGTTTTCTTTTCTTTTTCTTCTCCTCAGACACTGATTTTCCATCTCTGAGTAACATTTCCGTTCTCCATGTTAGTTCCTGGGACAGTACTACAATTCACTGAACCTAAAATCCTTAGCTGCAGAATATGGCACACGTGATCTGTATGAAAAGAACTTTACCAAAGTAACTGCACTATTTTGTCTGTGGTGATAGTAAACTCAGACTTACAATGTAAATATAAGGGGTCTGGGGGCATGGTTCTCACATGAACAGGCAAGATAAAACATGAGTTTTATGTTTTATAAATGCACCTTTGGCCAATTACATTTTGCATGGGTCTGACAGATAAAGCAAAATTTGATGAACATAATTCTGCTGAATGCTAAATCTTACTGCCTCAAACTCTTAAAACTATTACCAACGCTGTGATGAACTCACGTCCAAAATACACAAGTTATTTATTATAGTAAGGGTTAGCAGTGTTGGCTGTGTGGTTAACAGGCCTGCATCTCAATTCCAAAACCCAGCTCTAAATCCCAGTTTCTGTATGCCTGCAGCTTCCATGTTTTTCTTGTTTAATGAGCTGAATTTCTCTGTACATTCTGTTTTTCTTCTACCTCGCAAGACATTCTATTAATAAGCTGCTGTAACAATAATGCTGGTTATACATATGGGTTCACTGCCACTAGCTGACTGTAGGTTAAGATGACCTCTGCAACAATCATGTAAAATTTGCATAATCCAGGGTTACTTTTTGGAGCATCCCCATTAGAGTATGTCATCATCTTTTGTTGATGGCAACATTTACACGTGCATAGATGTAAATAAGTGAGTGTGTGTGTGTGTGTGTGTGTGTGTGTGTGTGTGTGTGTGTGTGTGTGTGTGTCTGTGTGCGCACATACATATAAATATATAACCATTTGCCGACTGCAAAGAACATGGACCAAAAAGTACAGTTGTGCACACTTACTATAAATGTAGATGTTCAAGTGTATTCACTGTTGCAGTCATCACACCTGGGTTATCCTGCCAGGGGTAGCCCTCAGTCGGCCCGAATACCAGAGGCTTAGTATTTCTGCGCCAGCTGCTGTCACTCCAGGACTGACATTAGGTCATCACTGGTATAAAAACAGGCAGCCAATACCATTACATCCGTTTTTCTTGCCCCAAATGTCAACAGCCCCCAAACAGGGAGCTAGGTTATGGTGGAATAACACCACCAGTGGAAGTAAATACCAAATATCACTGTAAGGAGTGAGGAACAGAGCGAGAGCGAGAGAGAGACAGAGAAAGAGAGAGAGAGAGACAAGGGGGATGGAGGGTGGGAAACCAGGACTGCAACAGTGAATACACTCAAACATCTACATTTATGGTACGTGTACACAACTGTACTATGTTCTTCATGTTTCATTGTTGCAGTCATCACACTTGGTTACTTCCCAAAGCTGAAGAAATGGGTGGAGGCAGTCAAGAAGAGTTTGGGCTGGCTAGTACGCCCTGCAGGACTGCGGTTGCAAAGCCTACCCTGGATTTGGAAAAAGATAGGCAGGTGGTAATGCTTGGTGAAGGTATGAACAGAACTCCAAGTTGCAGCCTCCAGGATGTCCCTGGTAGGGACCCCTCTGAGAAAAGCTGCAGAGGTGGAAGTTGCCCTAGTGGAATGCGTTCTGACCCCCTGTGGGGGTGGTTTCCCATGGTGTTTGCAACAGAAATTGATACAGTGTGCTATCCATTTGGAAATGGTTTGTTCTGATATGGCCTTGCCCTCTGCCCTTGCTGCAAAGCTGACTAGTAACTGGTCAGATTTCCTAAAGGGCTTAGTCTTTGCAGGTAGAATCTGAGCTGTCTGTGCACATCTAAGGAGTGCAGGATCCTTTCCCTCTTATTTTGAAGTTTAGGGAAAAAGGCTGGCAAATGAATAGATTGGTTGAGAATCACACTGGACACCACTTTAGGCATGAAAGTTGGGTTAGTCCTGAGGGAGACCCTGTCAGCATGAAAAATGATGAAGGGCTCCACAGCCATGAGTGCTTGTAACGCTGATACTCTTCTAGCTGAAGTGATGGCCAGAAGCAAGGCTGTTTTCCAAGAGAGGAATTTTAACTCTGCTGAAGCTGCAGGCTGAAAGGGGGGGGGGCGCATGAGTTTTTCCAACACAAAGTTAAGGTCTCAAGTAGGGGTAGGGGCTCTTCTGGGTGGCTTTAAGTTGTTAGCCCCTCTAAGGAACTGCTTGATGAGGGGGTGTAAAAAGAGAGGTGGCTCTGTGCTATAATGAGCAGAGATGGCAGAGGCATGGATTTTAATAGAAGAGAAGGACAGGTCCCTGTGAAGCAGGTCTGCTAGGTAATTCAGGATGAGAGGTAAGGAGGGTTGTGCTGGTTCCTTTGTCTTGGATCCAGGAGCAATACCTTTTCCATTTGTCAGCATAGGATTTTCTAGTGCTGGGTCATCTGGCTTCACATATAACATCCAGGACTTGCTTGCTTAAGCTGGCCACTGGAGGAGAGATCAAGTAATAAGCCAGGCTTCCAAGTTCAGGGTATGCAATTGTGGTTGCAGGAACTCTCCCTTCTGCTGGGTCAGGAGAGTTGGAATCTAAGAGAAGTGCCATGGAGGCAACGGTGACAGGCTGAGCAATAGTGCATACCAGAGTTGGCGTGGCCAGTCTGGGGCAATCAGGATTGCCCTTGGTCTTTCCTCCCTTATTTTGAGTAACAACCTTGTAAGAAGAGGTAGAGGGGGAAATGCATAGATTGAGAGATTTACCCATTGGAAGGATAGGGCATCCACTTTCCAGGCCTTGCTGTGAGGTTCCCTGGTGCAGAAGTTGTTGAGCTGGTGGTTGTGGGAGGCAAATAGGTCCACCTTCAGGGTACCCCATTTCTGGTAATGAGGCTGAAAGTGTTGTGGTTTAATTGTCACTCGTGTGGATCTAGGAGATTTCTGCTTAAGGTGTCTGCCAGAGAGTTTTGGTTGCCTGGCAGGAACTGTGCTAGCAGGTGAATCTGCATGGCTGAAGCAGTGTGCCAAAGGGTCATGGCTAGCCTGCATAGTGGGTAAGAGTGGGTTCCTCCCTGCTTGTTGATGTACCACATCACTGTGGTATTGCCTGTTTTGATTAGTAGAGGCCCCGAAGAGAGAGTAGGGGTCTGAAAGCTGTCAGAGAGTGCTGAACAGCTATCATCTCTTTTTGGTTGATGTGCAGATGAATTTGAATTGGGCTCCAGTGGCCCTGAATGCACCTGCCATCCAGGTGTGCACCCCAGGCATAGTCTGATGCATCTGTGGTTAGGGTCTGGGTGGTGTGGGGTTACGAAAAGGGAAGTCCCTTGTTGTGGTTGCATGCTGCTGCCCACCAAAGAAAATCTTTCCTTAGACAAAGTATCATAAGTATAACAGTTTCCAGGTTCTGAGAATGTTGACACCAAAGACTTTTTAAGTACCATTGAAGTTTCCTCATATGCAGTCTGGCATATGGAATTAGTAGAATGCAGGAGGCCATGAACCCTAGAGTTTGCAGGATTTTCCTTGTGGACAACTGGGTTCTGGTGGCCAGTTGAGAGAAGTAGCCTGTCAGATAGGCTTGTTTTTCTGGAGTAAGGAATGCCATATGGGATGCTGTGTCCAGGCTTGCTCCCAGGAATACAATTTTCTGACTGGTGACTAGTTTGGATTTCTTTTTGTTTATAGTGTACACCAGGAGGTCAGTACATCTTTTACAAATGTCATGTGCTGCAACAGCTTTTCCCGACTGTCTGCCTGAATCAGGCAGTCGTCCAAGTAGGGGTAAATTTGAATATTTCTGTGTCTGCAAAAAGCAATGGCTGAAGCCAAGCATTTTGTGAAAACTCTGGGATCAGTGGATAAGCCAAAGGGAAGTACAGAGAACTGATAATGCATAGATCCTTCCCTGAAACGTAGATATTTCTTGCAAGAGTCTCTGATTGGAATGTGCATATAGGCCTCTTTTAGGTCTAGAGTGGCTAACCAGGCATCTTTGAATAGCATAGGAAGAAGCTGCTGGAAGGGTGAGCATTTTGAATTTTGGTACCACCAGGAAGGTGTTTAGAATGGATATAGAATGGATAGATCTAGGATTGGGCACCAGGTGCCCTCTTTTCTGGGTACCAGGAATAGTCTTGAATAGAAACCTTGGTCTCTTGGCCTATCTGGTCTGCAGGAACAGGCTGAATTGCTCTCATGGAGAGCAGTGAATAAACTTGGCTTTGTGCCTCTGCCCACTGTTTTGCAGGAAGATCTGGGAACACTTTTGGGGTTGGCAGTGTGCAGAAATAAAATTTGTACACCTGGGACACAATGTTGAGGATCCATCAATCGTTGGTGATGGAGGCCCACAGTTTTTTGCATGGGAGGCGAGTTTTCCTTCTAGGGACACAAGCAGGTGGGCAGAGGTAAGAGGTCAAGTTGAAAAGTCATTGTGAATTCTTTCCATAAGGGGGTGGCTTAGCACTCCCTGTTTTAGAAATGGAAGTACTCCATTGCTTAGATCTCTGCATTCCTTGGGCCTGCTGTCTGGGGGGGGTCTACTTCCTCTAGGTCTAGTTTGAACCAGCCTAGAGGGGGTTGGAAAGGACCAGTGTTTTGAGGGGCAATGCCTACTGAATCTTGGAGACTGGACTTGCAAAAAGTTTTTAACTGTCTGCATAGATTTAGCTTTTTCTTCCATCTTTTTAAAAAACCTCTTCTGCCTTGGTGCCAAACAGATTGTCTTTGTTCAGTTGTGCATCCAACAAGTTTGATTTGACATGGTCTGGCAAGGTCTGTTCCTTAAGCCAGGCATGCCTTCTAAGTACAGAACCTGTGATTGCTGCCCTGCAGGATGCTTCTAGGGCATCAAACCCACATTGCAGGGTATGCTTAGTAACTTGGCTTGCAGAATGCATAAGCTCCTGTAATTCTTTATTTTCTGCACAGTCTGGAAAGGTAGATATTTTTTGTTTAATAAGTTCCATAGTATGTTGCTGGTATTTCAGCATGTGGAACTGACAATGTAATGCTTTAATAGCAGAGTTGCAGAGGTGCATATTTTTTTTACCCCATCTGTCTAAAGCTCAGGAATCCCTGTCCGAAGGGGTGGGATTCTTAGCTGTGGTTGCTTTTATTCCTTTAGTTCCTTGGGAGATGACCTCTGGGTTAGCAGTAGGATTTTTGAAAAGAAATTTGTGAGAGTCAGGGACTCTCTAATACCTGTCAGGTGTCCTGGGAGCAGGAGGTAGAGAATCAGGAGTTAGACTGGATTCCATGAAAACATCATCCACAACATCCAGAACAGGAGGGATAACTACGGGTCTGTGCTGTGGTAAATCTGAAAATTCCCTGAGTCTCTATTTGGACTGAGGATAATCCTGGCATTCCCAATGGAAATGCTTTCTCAAGGTATGAAGGGTTTCACCAAAAGAAAAATCCTCTGGTGGAGAAGCAGAAGGAATTGATTCCTCTGCATCTGAATCCTCATAAGCAGATAAGGGCATGTCTTCATATTCAAAAACATCGGACACTTGGTCAGATAAAGCTGCTGGGGACAAGTCTCTTTTTCTTTTAGAAGGGGTAGGCTGGTTTCCCCTAATCAGCATGATAAGGTTTTCCACCATTTTAAGCATTTGAGATTGAGGCATGGAAGCAGGTGTTTGAGCTTGGGTCGTTGGTTTTTTAGGTATAGTGTGTACCCTGGGCCTTAGAAACTCTGCAGTTTTAGAAAGAACTGAAGACGCGAAAGAAGTTATTGGTTTGTGTCGAATATCGGTATTACGAAGAGCTTCCTCAGAAGCCAGTGCCTGCACAGCCGCTCCAGACCCATCCAAGGTAGAGACATTCGTAGGTTCCATAGTCATAGAAGAGTCTTGCGGCATACCGGACTCCAAACAGGTCTCGGTAGTGGCCTGCAAATCTACAGAAGTGGGCATCAGGGATTGTGAAAGTGCCTGAGTACCGGCGAACTGGTGACTAGCTTAACGGAAGCGTCGTCGGCAGTTTTAAACCTGTGCGGTCTGTCTTTATCCTTATTTTTTTTGGAAGATCGGTAGTTGGATGGCTTACTGAAGCCATTTCGGTATACGGAGATCGAGAGCAAAAGTATTTAGCCACGATAAGGGCCCGACGATGTATAGTTCTGGCATTGAACAAAGCACAAAACTGACAGCGAGGAATGTTGTGGTCTGGGCCTAAACAGGTGATGCAGTAAGAATGGAAATCTCGATGTGGTATTTGCTTTCCACAGGCGAGACAATTAACTTTTTCTGATATCGGTTAGAGCAAGAAAAAAGGATCCCCAACAGGGTACTTAGCTTTAGAAGACTTCAACTTCAATTTCAGAAATGAAAACCCAGGTAGCGGCCGACCGTCACTCGTGCGAACTGCTTCTGCTTCGGGCTCCTCGGCAAGAAAGACTGATGTAATGGCGTTAGCTGCCTGTTTTTATACCACTGATGACCTGATGTCAGTCCTGGAGCGACAGCAACTGACGCAGAAATACTAAGCCTCTGGTACCCTGGCAGGATAACCTAAGTGTGATGACTGCAACAGTGAAACAAGAAGAACATCAACAGCAAACAAAATAAAGTGAACACACCATTAAAAAAAATAAAATATACCAAAACAGTACTCAAAGAAACAAAAATAAAAAACCCTGCCTAACACTCAATGAAATAAACAAAAAACGAGAAATACCCACTATTTTATACATATACCAACTCAGAGTTAACATAATAGTGAGAAAATTGCATATTCCTGTTTCCCGCTGCAGAGCTGTCCTGCACAAGAAAAATACAGTGCAGTCATATAACTCCCCATATATAACTACAACACACACAAATCTTTCCCCAGCCACTGCATTCACTCAAACAATAGGACTCGTACACACTTTCACACACATTAGAAGCATTCACTCTCTATTAATGTCACAAGCATTTAACAAGAAAACAAAATACTATCAAGGACAGAAATAAATGAATACTGTAATACTTCAGCTACCCACCCAACACATTCTATACACAAAAATCACCTTCCAACACCTAATTAAAACATCTTGCCACAACAAATTACACTAACCAGATATCTATCTCCCAATCACACAAACAAGCATTCAACCAAAAATGGTTTATTTCTACACACAACAAACACTACAGCCAAATACAGTATATACACATACACACACACACACACACAATTTGTATTTACTGTTGCACATATGCCCTAGGTAATGGAACACAAGATTCAATGACAAATCATTTTCCTTAGCACATTAATAAATAAAAATGTTTTCTTCATCTTAGCAAAAGTAAGTGTTTGCATTTGCATTCATGACATGAGCCACAACAAGCAGCTCCATTCGCTTCATACTGCCATGTCTGTGGCATCACACAAAGGCAGCCAATAGCACCACTTCTGCGCTTATTACCAGCCACCAGCATGCTGATGGGAAGGGTCCAATGTGCCTTTCATGCAATCTGCTAATGAAAGCATGGCACTGACCAATGCAAACTCCTTACTGCATAAATAGAAAATAAATACAAAGCATTTGTCAGTGCTGAATACTGGCTTGCTGAGCACTGAGAGTGTTGCAATAGGGTACAATGGAAGAAACAGATTGTATCATTGGAAGTAAGGCTTGACAAACACATTCTAAGGCTTGGTGGACTTGTGATTGTGGAAAACAAAATGAAATATTGCTATTGTCTATATTTGTTTTTTTTACTTCTCAATCAGGGATTTAACTTTATTTCTCAAGTTTGCAAATATCATTTGGTGCACAATTTAATTGGAAAACAACATATAGCAATACGCCTTGGTTGTTCGACAACTGCTGTTCTGTAATACTAGATAGCAAAAATTTATAACTAAATAAGAAGGAACATTTCACTTTAATTTTACTGCAATTTTCATTCATGCACTGTTTAATGGGAAAGCAACATACAAGAATATGGTCTTGATTTTCTAAAAAGCGCTATTTTGTGTTATCAGATATTAGGAAGTTATACTCAAACATATACAAGACTATTCCACTTTGTTTTACATGTCTACAGATATTATCTGATGAACTGTGTAATGGGGAAGTAACATAAAGCAACAAGTTTCTGATTGTTTGCCAAGTAATTAAACCATGATGCTGTATATCAGTGGGGGCAGTTGTGCTAATACAGCCCCAGGAAGTTGGTCTGTGTGTGACTGAATTAATACAGCCTCCACATGCTAAGCTGTGTTTTGAAATGTTGTCACACACAGAACAGCTTAGCATGTGGAGACTATTAATGCAATCATGCATATGTGAAAAATGAGAAGCAACATACAGTACACTGTGGTGCTGATTCTCTGAGAAGCCCTACTGTCTGATGCCTATTATTCAGAAAGAATACCTAATATAAGCAATACGGATATTTTGTTTTGTTTTCACTTTATTCTTCATGACTGTAAATATTATGTGGTGAACTGTTAAAATGTGGATATTACAGTACAGCAGAAAGCCTTAGCATATGGTTCATATAATTCATGTACTGCCATAGTGTAGCGTTCTGCAAAATCTTTCCGGGTTTTATTATGAATGCATGAACTGAACTTCTGTAACTTTACTCTGTTATATATAGCCTGTATGTGTGACATAAAGGGGACAAAGCCCTGACTACAGCTCTGGCAGCCAAAGTTTGGCTCGGGTGCTTGTTAGTGTAGTTTAGAAGGATGAAAGTGTCCATCCTGCAGGGTAGATGTGCCCACTTGGGCACATCCTCATGACTGATCTCTGATGGAGCCATGGGACATGTAGTGGCACTATCTTTGGAAGGCCAGGGCTGTGTATGAGTCTCGACGGAAGTAAAATGAAATACCAGTTTAGAAAAAAAGAAAAAAACGGAGGACACAAATCACGCCAGCCAAAGGATTGAAGAAATATTTTTTACTTATGCTTAGTTAGCGCTTTCATGCAAATCATTACTTGCACTTCCTCAGACAAAGCAAGAATAAAATACATTACTATTTATATTTCCAAATGCTAAAGCCAAGCCCAAAATCAATTAAATAATTAACTTGTGCTTAGATAAACCAGCCATTTACCAACAGTACTTAACTAATTAAAGCTGCACACATACATAAAAAGAATACATTCACTAAACCAACTACCTAACATTTACTTTAAAAATGTATACCAAAGATTCTTTACATATATTTTTATATATCTTAAAAACTACAAAACTTTGCATTTTTCAGGATTTTCCAAGTCCAAATATAAACATGCTCTAATAAAAAATATATACATATATAATAAATGTATATAAAAAAAATATATATATATACATATATTAATAAATATATACATACATACATACATGGGTCTACTTCTAATGACCGAAACGCCGATTCGCCAACAGTGAAATCACCGACGCCAGAAAACCGACAACACACAAACCCGACAACGAAACGCGAACACCCTAATTGACACACCACGTAAAACAACACAGTACACTACAACACATATCCACTAGCCTAACCCAAGCCTAACCCTAAGGTCCGACACTACACTCTCCCTACCTGCACCCTAACCCTAACTCACTTACACACCCCAACCCCAAGCTCCCTACCTGCACCAATAGGGCGCTGTTTTTGTTTCTGCCAAAGTTCTTCACTTGTAATCATAAATACCATGTCCCCCCCTCGACTTTTCTTTGTCGGCTTTTCAGAAACTATGAGTTCTCCATAATATGTTAGATTTTGCTTGGATATTAGCATAAATGCTCGTAAAATCTATTTTAACAATCTTTTCATTTTTTCCCAAAATAATAACTAATAAGCTTCCTTACATTTGGGCAACATACGCACCTTAGCTCTCACAGAATTTACCATTTATGTAGTATTTTGTTTTGATTATCTTTATTCACTTTGTATGGTTTAAGAGGGTTACCTAGTTTTTGGTTTTATTGGAGGTTTTTTATACTACTCTTCTTTTGGACCAAATAACAACAACACTTCCTGTCTTGCATAACAAATTCCCAGTTATTTTGTAAAACCTCTAACCTATGTAGCATATGTTAAATAACTAATGTGTTAATTAATTTCATTTTAAATTAATTTCATTTCTGTTCACATTATTGTTCTTAAGTTGAACTCCAGCTATTACAGTTCACTGCGTCAAAATTGATATCAATAACATATGATCAGAATGAAAACATGTTAAAAAAAATAGTTTGATGGCATTTTTGAGAAGAAAGGTCAAACAAGAGGTTAACAACAAGAGGAAAGTAGGAATTTTTTTTGCACCTTATAGGGACACACACCCTATAGTGGATGATAAATGGTGTTCTGATCACATGTTAAGTGATATCGACCTTTTGATAGTATGAACTGTAATATAATAAACAACTTAAGAATAATGTGAATAAAATGAAATTAATGAAATACCAGTTTGTCCATTGCATACCACTCCCTGGGATGTGATGGGTGTGCACACTGGATGGAACCTAATGAACACAAAAAAAAAACACTCCTTGGCAGCAATATGATACTGCATTGGGTTGCCTCACCCTCCTCATTGGTCCTGAATATGGGTTACAGATAATTTGGGGTAGGCTAGTCAGCTTTGGTAGCTTCGGTGAGTAAGGACAGATTCCTGGGAGAAGCTGATCGTCAGCTGTTTGCAAACAAAAATGCCACAATAAAAAATAGACTTTGTTACCCCAATTCTAACAAGAAAAACAGCTGTTGGAAGTGAAGGCATCATATAATCACAAAACGGAACAACTACTAAAAAACTAATCTCTAGACAGCCTCATTAACAACGGAGCTTTCTGCATTCCATATCAAAACTCTTCAAAATTAGAAAAAGCTGTAGAAAACTGAAACCAAAGCCAAACCTTCCTTCAGCTACAGCACTAAAGGAGGACACAGGCACTGAGGGCTGACAGATCCTCAACTGAGGGCAAATGGTATAGTCGCTAGTTATGAGGTTACTGAAAGATCACTGTGAAGATTCACCAGTATAGCATGGTATAACTGGTATATCACTCAGTCAGTGATACATCACTGAGGTTTCCAGCACAAGTTGATAGGAATTCCTCATTGAAAATCCTTGGTGTAGCACTAAAACTGTCAGTAATACAGCACTAGGGAACAGGGGTACAGCAACATGGGGGAATCAACAGTACAGCAGGAGGGTCAGTTGGTACAGCATTAAGGATCTCTGGTACATTTCTGGGATCATTAGTAGAACAATAAGGGGGTAAATGCTACAGCACTGTGAGTGCCACTGGTAAAAAATACTTTGGGTGTTATTGGATATACCAGTAAGGGGTCACTGGTACAGCTACTTAGGCTGGATAGGTCATTTGTGCACCAATAAGGGTAATTACTGCAGCTCTGAGGTGTCATTGCACCAATAAGGGTAATTACTGCAGCTCTGAGGTGTCATCAGTGCAAGTCTGAAAATCATTGTTACAGCAGGGTGTAAACTGGCAAAACACTGGGAAATCAGTGGTACACCAGAGATGGTCACTGGTGCAATGTTAGGTTTGCTGGCATAGTAATGAGGTGTCCAGTTTTACAGCACTGTGGTGGATCACTAGTGCAGCAAAAAAGGGTACAACTGGGGATGACTGACAATGAACTGGGGATAATACTGCTACATCAAGATGGGGGTATCACTACTGCACAATAAGATTCACTGGCACAGCTTTGAGAGGTCAACTGTACATCACTATGAGTCACTAACCCACCTCTCAGGGTTACTGATATGCAGCTGTACAGGTAATGATACATCACTGATGGGAGTGGCACTGTCACATGAAGAATTGTCACTGGGACGATACTGCAGAGATACTGCTACAGCACTGGTTACAGTAATGAGGAGTGTCGCTGGCACAGCAATGATGGGAGTCACCAGTGATGTGCACTATAGGTGGGCCACTCATACAGCTCAGGGATTCACTGGTGCAGTGCTGTGGGGAGCTACTGGTGCACTGTTTCAAATTATTAGTATGGCTCTGAGAGTCACTACTGCACTTCTAGAGATCAATGGTACTGCAATGAGGAGTGCGCTGGTGCTACAACACTATGGAGGATCACTACTAAGGGCAATAAGGAGACCGCTGGTGTTACAACACTATGGAGGATCACTACTAAGGGCAATAAGGAGACAGCTGGTGTTACAACACTATGGAGGATCACTACTAAGAGCAATGAGGAGAGTGCTGGTGTTACAACACTATGGAGGATCACTACTAAGGGCAATGAGGAGACCGCTGGTGTTACAACACTATGGAGGATCACTACTAAGGGCAATGAGGAGAGCGCTGGTGTTACAACACTATGGAGGATCACTACTAAGGGCAATGAAGTGGGGTAACTACTGTACCAGATATGGTCACTGGTGCAGCACAGGGGAAGTGAACTGGCACAACAATACAGGGGTCACTGATATAGCACTGGGGAGGTTATTTGCACACCACTGCATGAGTTATTAGTACAGCACTGGGGAGGCTATTTGCATACCACTGCAGGAGTTATTAGTACAGCACTGGGGAGGTTATTTGCACACCACTGCAGGAGTTATTAGTACAGCACTGGGGAGGTTATTTGCACACCACTGCAGGAGTTATTAGTACAGCACTGGGGAGGTTATTTGCACACCACTGCAGGAGTTATTAGTACAGCACTGGGGAGGTTGTTGCACACCACTGCAGGAGTTATTAGTACAGCACTGGGAGGTTATTTGCACACCACTGCAGGAGTTATTAGTACAGCACTGGGGAGGTTATTTGCACACCACTGCATGAGTTATTAGTACAGCACTGGGGAGTTTATGTGCACACCACTGCATGAGTTATTAGTATAGCACTGGGGAGGTTATTTGCACACCACTGCAGGAGTTATTAGTACAGCACTGGGGAGGTTATTTGCACACCACTGCAGGAGTTATTAGTACAGCACTGGGGAGGTTATTTGCACACCACTGCAGGAGTTATTAGTACAGCACTGGGGAGGTTATTTGCACACCACTGCAGGAATTATTAGTACAGCACTGGGGAGGTTATGTGCACACCAGTGCAGGAGTTATTAGTACAGCACTGGGGAGGTTATTTGCACACCAGTGCAGGAGTTATTAGTACAGCACTGAGGAGGTTATTTGCACAGCAGTGCAGGAGTTATTAGTACAGCACTGAGGAGGTTATTTGCACACCACTGCAGGAGTTATTAGTACAGCACTGGGGAGGTTATTTGCACACCACTGCAGGAGTTATTAGTACAGCACTGGGAGGTTATTTGCACACCACTGCAGGAGTTATTAGTACAGCACTGGGGAGGTTATTTGCACACCACTGCAGGAGTTATTAGTACAGCACTAGGGAGGTTATTTGCACACCACTGCAGGAGTTATTAGTACAGCACTGGGGAGGTTATTTGCACACCACTGCAGGAGTTATTAGTACAGCACTGGGGAGGTTATTTGCACACCACTGCAGGAGTTATTAGTACAGCACTGGGGAGGTTATTTGCACACCACTGCAGGAGTTATTAGTACAGCACTGGGGAGGTTATTTGCACACCACTGCAGGAGTTATTAGTACAGCACTGGGGAGGTTATTTGCACACCACTGCAGGAGTTATTAGTACAGCACTGGGGAGGTTATTTGCACACCACTGCAAGAGTTATTAGTACAGCACTGTGGAGGTTATTTGCACACCACTGCAAGAGTTATTAGTATAGCACTTGGGAGGTTATTTGCACACCACTGCAAGAGTTATTAGTACAGCACTGGGGAGGTTATTTGCACACCACTGCAAGAGTTATTAGTATAGCACTTGGGAGGTTATTTGCACACCACTGCAAGAGTTATTAGTATAGCACTGGGGAGGTTATTTGCACACCACTGCAAGAGTTATTAGTATAGCACTGGGGAGGTTATTTGCATACCACAGCAGGTGTTATTAGTAGAGCACTGGGGAGGTTATTTGCATACCATTCCAGGGGTTATTAGTACAGCACTATAGGAGGGTCACTAGTACATCAGAGAGGGTCAGCAGTACAGTACTGGGGAGGTTACTGGCATAGCCCTGCAGGGGTTACTGGTACAACACAGGAGAGTTTACAAGTACAGCACTGTAGTGGGGTCAGTGGTACAGTACTGGAGAGGTTATGTGGATACCACTGCAGAGATTACTGGTACAGCACTGGGGAGGCTACCTGTACAGCACTGTAGGGGGTCACTAGTGCACGAGACAGGGTCAGGGGTGCACAACTGGAGAGGTTACTGACACAGCACTGCAGAGATTACTGGTACATCAAAGGGGAAGTTACTAGTACATTACTGTGGTTGGTCACTGTTGCTCCAGACAGGGTCAGTGATACAGCACGGTGGATGTTACTAGTACAGCACTGTAGGGGGGTCAATACTGCACCAGACAGGGTCAGTAGTGTAGCGCTTCAGAGATTACTGGCACATCACTGTAGGGATTACTGGTAGAACAGTGTAGGGGTCACTGGCACAGCACAGAGCAGGTTAGTAGTACAGCACCATAGAGGAGATTGCTACTACACTGATGAGGTCAACAGGTACAACTCTGGTGTAATATATGAAAGGGCCACTAGTACAGAACAGAGGGTAATGCCTTCAGAACTACATGGCACCTCCCAGCTTTGTCCTGAAGCCTCCCCAAACACATGGGTAAAATGAAGTGTCCAGGCATGCAGCTTTCGAAAACAGCACTGATGACATGCCAGGACATGCAGCATGTCACAATAGTATGAAAGTGTGATTCTTTTGGTTAACAAATATATGCCATTTTCTGAAAAAAATATGTTAGAGTTGATTTGCTTTGTAGCAATTATAACAGAAGTAAACTGCCTGCCATGTACATTCTGTGTTAAAAATTTTCAGCAAAAGTCCACAACAAATATTGCAGGATATAGCTCCACAAACAAAACAATCTTTTAGAATAAAGTGGCACACGTTAAACATATTTTGAGCCTTCTAACTTAAAGCTGTTAACTCTTCCACACAATATGCTCATTTATTCCACAAACACCACAGCTGGGTGGGGATGAAAGTTCAGAGCTAAGGTATTGTGCAAAAATGCAAAATAACTCTTTTATAGGGTGTGGTATGACTTACGTTCAGAATTCCAAAAAGGTAATGAAAAAACAAAAATGTGAAATGAACATGGAATGAAAGAGCATCCTCAGAAATTAATACAATTCTTTGTTATACTGCTGTATAACAATGGCATTTTTATATATCTGCATGTATATTTCTCTGATAGGAAGAGACTGAGAGAAAGTGATAGGCAAAAGAAAGTTACAAACACCCTGTGACTTTTGAGCCATATCAAAATTAAGACATCTGTACATAGCAGTGGTTATGAAAATGTGCATATCTATATATTTATGTTATTGTCTATCTTAAGGAATCAGCATTTGGTTCAGGATTCCAAGCATGTGTTGAAACATTTGGTCTGACATGATCCTGGATGGAAGTTATTAACAGCATTAACTACATTCTACTTTGTTACATTACTGGATGAATTATGATATATTGTTACACTTGCATTAATATTTCTGTGGCAGGAACATACTGAAAGGGATGTCAGGCACTGTGTACCTGACAGGTGGTACCTAACAAAAGTTATATGACAGAAGGCAACAAAGGGCAAATGACTTTGGGCCACAGGGAAATTAAGACATTCAAACTGGTGTCCAGTAATGATTATGGAAACCTGTATATTGTCATATTTCTGGGCATAATCTGCAGAATGAGATTGTTGCACGTCTCAGTGTCACAGCCAACAACTTATGCAGAAGCAATGAAGCTGCAGCACTAATACAATCATTTGCTAATAATTATAATTTATGAAATACATAATCATGATTATCAAGTTATGCTTACTACAAAGTCAGCACTGTAACTTATAAACAGAAAGCTGACAACATTGTGGATGCAGATCCAACAGCCGGTATATGAAATTATTAAAAATAATACTTTTCATATTTGTTTCAATATCTTTCTAAGTAAACATGGCAAAATACAAGATGAGGTTTCATATAGAAGCTAGTATCTGGATGACTGGAATCTGCTGCAGGTATGTGTCAGGCTGGTACAGTTATGCATAGGTGGGTATGTCCCACGCTGGTACAGTTATTGATACTTGGGTATGTGCCAGGCTGGTACAGTTACTGCTACTTGGGTATGTGCCAGGCCGGTACAGTTACTGATACGTGGGAATGTGCAAGGCTGGTACAGTTATTGATCTGTGCGTATGTGCCAAGCTGGTACAGTAATTGATACGTGGGTATGTCCGAGGCTGGTACATTTAGTGATACTTCGGTATGTGCCAGGCTGGTACAGTTATTGATGTCGGTATATGTCAGTATGTCAGGCTGGTACAGTTAATGATAGGTGGGTATGTCCCAGGCTGGTACAGTTACTGATATGTGGGAATGTGCCAGGCTGGTACAGTTACTGATATGTGGGAATGTGCCAGGCTGGTACAGTTACTGATATGTGGGAATGTGCCAGGCTGGTACAGTTACTGATATGTGGAATGTGCCAGGCTGGTACAGTTACTGATATGTGGGAATGTGCCAGGCTGGTACAGTTACTGATATGTGGGAATGTGCCAGGCTGGTACAGTTACTGATACATGGGTATGTGCCAGGCTGGTACAGTTACTGATACATGGGTATGTGCCAGGCTGGTACAGTTACTGATACATGGGTATGTGCCAGGCTGGTACAGTTACTGATACATGGGTATGTGCCAGGCTGGTACAGTTACTGATACATGGGTATGTGCTAGGCTGGTACAGTTACTGATACATGGGTATGTGCCAGGCTGGTACAGTTACTGATACATGGTTATTTGCTAGGCTGGTACAGTTACTGATGCGTAGGTATGTGCCAGGCTGGCACAGTTATTGATATGTGAGTATGTGCCAGGTTGGCACAGTTATTGATATGTGGGTATGTGCCAGGCTGGCACAGTTATTGATATGTGGGTATGTGCCAGGCTGGCACAGTTATTGGCACGTGGGTATGTCCCAGGCTGGCACAGTTACTGGCATGTGGGTATGTCCCAGGCTGGCACAGTTATTGGCACGTGGGTATGTTCTAGGCTGGCACAGTTATTGATATGTGGGTATGTGCCAGGCTGGCACAGTTACTGACAAGTGGGTATGTCCCAGGCTGGCACAGTTACTGGCATGTGGGTATGTCCTAGGCTGGCACAGTTGATATGTGGGTATGTGTCAGGCTGCTACAGTTACTGATACGTATGTGCCAGGCTGCTACAGTTACTGATATGTATGTGCCAGGCTGCTACAGTTAATGATACGTGGGTATATGCCAGGCTGCTACAGTTACTGATACGTGGGTATGTGCCAGGCTGGTACACTTATTGATATGTGCGTATGTGCCAGGCTGGTACAGTTACTGCTACATGGGTATGTACCAGGCTGGTACATCTGATTGATGGGAATGTGCCAGGCTGGTACACTTATTGATATGTGCGTATGTACCAGGCTGGTACAGTTACTGCTACATGGGTATGTGCCAGGCTGGTACACTTATTGATATGTGCGTATGTGCCAGGCTGGAACAGTTACTGCTACATGGGTATGTGCCAGGCTGGTACATCTGATTGATGGGAATGTGCCAGGCTGGTACACTTATTGATATGTGGGTATGTGCAGGCTGGTACAGTTACTGATATGTCGGTATGTCCCAGGCTAGTACAGTTATTGATATGTGGGTATGTCCCAGGTTAGTACAGCTACTGACACGTCAGTATGTCCCAGGCTGGTACAGTTACTGATACGTGGGTATGTGCCAGGCTGGTACAATTAATTTGCAGGTATGTGCCAGGCGGGTACAATTAATTTGCAGGTATGTGCCAGGCGGGTACAATTAATTTGCGGGTATGTGCCAGGCTGGTACAATTAATTTGTGGGTAAGTGCCAGGCTGGTACATTTACTGATGAGTATGTGCCAGGCTGGCACACTTATTGATGTGGGTATATGCCAGGCTGGTAGTTACTGATACATGGGTATGTGCCAGGCTGGTACATTTGATAGATGGGAATGAGCCAGGCTGGTACACATTGATATGTGGGTATGTGCAGGCTGGTATAGTTATTGATACATGGGTATGTGCCGGGCTCTTAAAGTTATTGATACATGGGTATGTGCCGGGCTAGTACAGTTATTGATACATGGGTATGTGCCAGGCTGGTACAGTTACTGATACATGGGTATGTGCCAGGCTGGTACAGTTACTGATACATGGGTATGTCCCAGCCTGGTACAGTTACTGATACGTGGGTATGTCCCAGCCTGGTACAGTTACTGATAACTGGGTATGTCCCAGGCTGGTACAGTTACTGATATGTGGGTATGTCTCAGGTTGGTGCAGTTACTGATATGTGGGTATGTACCAGGCTGGTACAGTTACTGATATGTGGGTATGGGCCAGGATGGTACTGTTACTGATATGTGGGTACGTGCCTGGCTGGTACAGTTACTGACATGTGGGTACGTGCCAGGATGGTACAGTTACCGATATGTGGGTATGTGCTAGGATGGTACAGTTACCGATATGTGGGTATGTGCCAGGATGGTACAGTTACCGATATGTGGGTATGTGCCAGGATGGTACAGTTACCGATATGTGGGTATGTGCCAGGATGGTACAGTTACCGATATGTGGGTATGTGCCAGGCTGTTACAGTTACTTATATGTGTGTATGTGCCAGGCTGTTACATTTACTGATACGTGGGTATGTACCAGGCTGTTACAGTTACTGATACATGGTATGTGCCATACTGGTACAGTTACTGATATGTGGGTATGTGCCAGGATGGTACAGTTACTGATATGTGGGTATGTGCCTGGCTGGTACAGTTACTGACGTGGGTATGTGCCAGGATGGTACAGTTACCGATATGTGGGTATGTGCCAGGATGGTACAGTTACCGATATGTGGGTATGTGCCAGGCTGTTACAGTTACTTATATGTGGGTATGTGCCAGGCTGTTACATTTACTGATACGTGGGTATGTACCAGGCTGTTACAGTTACTGATACATGGTATGTGCCATACTGGTACAGTTACTGATATGTGGGTATGTGCTATACTGGTACAGTTACTGATACATGGGTATGTCTCAGGTTGGTGCAGTTACTAATATGTGGGTATGTACCAGGCTGGTACAGTTACTGATATGTGGGTATGTGCCAGGATGGTACAGTTACTGATGTAGGTATGTGCCTGGCTGGTACAGTTACTGACATGTGGGTATGTGCCAGGATGGTACAGTTACCGATATGTGGGTATGTGCCAGGATGGTACAGTTACCGATATGTGGGTATGTGCCAGGATGGTACAGTTACCGATATGTGGGTATGTGCCAGGCTGTTACAGTTACTTATATGTGGGTATGTGCCAGGCTGTTACATTTACTGATACGTGGGTATGTACCAGGCTGTTACATTTACTGATACGTGGGTATGTACCAGGCTGTTACATTTACTGATACGTGGGTATGTACCAGGCTGTTACAGTTACTGATACATGGTATGTGCCATACTGGTACAGTTACTGATATGTGGGTATGTGCCAGGCTAGTACAGTTATGGATACATAAGTATGTGCCAGGCTGGTACAGTTATGGATACATAAGTATGTGCCAGGCTGGTACAGTTATGGATACATAGGTATGTGCCAGACTGGTACAGTTACTGATACCTGGGTATATGCCAGGATGGTACAGTTATTGATATGTGGGTATGTGCCAGGCTGGTACAGTTATTGATATGTGGGTATGTGCCAGGCTGGGACAGTTATTGATACATGGGTATGTGCCAGAGTGGTACAGCTTGTGATACAAGGGTATCTTCCAGGCTGGTACAGTTATTGATACGTAGGCATGTGGCAGGCTGGTACAGTTACTGATACATGGTTGTGCCATGCTGGTACAGTTACTGATACATGGGTATGTCCCAGCTGGTACAGTTACTGATACGTGGGTATGTGCCAGGCTGGTATAGTTACTGATACGTCGGTATGTCCCAGGCTGGTACAGTTATTGATATGTGGGTATGTCCCAGGCTAGTACAGTTACTGACACATCGGTATGTCCCAGGCTGGTACAGTTACTGATACGTGGGTATGTGCCAGGCTGGTACAATTAATTTGTGGGTATGTGCCAGGCTGGTACATTTACTGATTCATGAGTGCCAGGCTGGCACACTTATTGATACGTGGGTATATGCCAGGCTGGTACACTTACTGATACCTAGGTATGTGCCAGGCTGGTACATTTACTGATATGTGGATATATGCCAGGCTGGTAGTTACTGATACATGGTTATGTGCCAGGCTGGTACATCTGATAGATGGGAATGTGCCAGGCTGGTACACTTATTGATATGTGGGTATGTGCAAGCTGGTACAGTTACTGATATGTCGGTATGTCCCAGGCTGGTACAGTTATTGATATGTGGGTATGTCCCAGGTTAGTACAGTTACTGACACGTCGGTATGTCCCAGGCTGGTACAGTTACAGATACGTGGGTATGTGCCAGGCTGGTACAATTAATTTGTGGGTATGTGCCAGGCTGGTACAATTAATTTGTGGGTATGTGCCAGGCTGGTACAATTAATTTGTGGGTATGTGCCAGGCTGGTACAATTAATTTGTGGGTGCCAGGCTGGTACATTTACTGATTCATGAGTATGTGCCAGGCTGGCACACAGATACGTGGGTATGTGCCAGGCTGGCACACTTACTGATATGTGGGTATGTGCCAGGCTGGTACACTTACTGATACCTAGGTATGTGCCAGGCTGGTACATTTACTGATATGTGGGTATATGCCAGGCTGGTAGTTACTGATACATGGGTATGTGCCAGGCTGGTACATTTGATAGATGGGAATGTGCCAGGCTGGTACACATTGATATGTGGGTATGTACAGGCTGGTATAGTTATTAGATACGTGGGTATGTGCCGGGCTCTTACAGTTATTGATACATGGGTATGTGCCGGGCTAGAACAGTTATTGATACATGGGTATGTGCCAGGCTGGTACAGTTACTGATACATGGGTATGTGCCAGCCTGGCAGTTATTGATATGTATGTCCCAGCCTGGTACAGTTACTGAAACGTGGGTATGTCCCAGCCTGGTACAGTTACTAAGTGGGTATGTCCCAGGCTGGTACAGTTACTGATATGTGGGTATGTCTCAGGTTGGTGCAGTTACTAATATGTGGGTATGTACCAGGCTGGTACAGTTACTGATATGTGGGTATGTGCCAGGATGGTACAGTTACTGATGTAGGTATGTGCCTGGCTGGTACAGTTACTGACATGTGGGTATGTGCCAGGATGGTACAGTTACCGATATGTGGGTATGTGCCAGGATGGTACAGTTGCCGATATGTGGGTATGTGCCAGGATGGTACAGTTACCGATATGTGGGTATGTGCCAGGATGGTACAGTTACCGATATGTGGGTATGTGCCAGGCTGTTACAGTTACTTATATGTGGGTATGTGCCAGGCTGTTACATTTACTGATACGTGGGTATGTACCAGGCTGTTACAGTTACTGATACATGGTATGTGCCATACTGGTACAGTTACTGATATGTGGGTATGTGCCAGGATGGTACAGTTACTGATATGTGGGTATGTGCCTGGCTGGTACAGTTACTGACGTGGGTATGTGCCAGGATGGTACAGTTACCGATGTGGGTATGTGCCAGGATGGTACAGTTACCGATATGTGGGTATGTGCCAGGCTGTTACAGTTACTTATATGTGGGTGCCAGGCTGTTACATTTACTGATACGTGGGTATGTACCAGGCTGTTACAGTTACTGATACATGGTATGTGCTATACTGGTACAGTTACTGATATGTGGGTATGTGCCAGGCTGGTACAGTTATGGATACATAGGTATGTGCCAGGCTGGTACAGTTACTGATACCTGGGTATATGCCAGGATGGTACAGTTATTGATATGTGGGTATGTGCCAGGCTGGTACAGTTATTGATATGTGGGTATGTGCCAGGGTGGTTCAGCTTGTGATACAAGGGTATCTTCCAGGCTGGTACAGTTACTGATACGTAGGTATGTGGCAGGCTGGTACAGTTATTGATACATGGTTATGTGCCATGCTGGTACAGTTACTGATGCATGGGTATGTCCCAGCTGGTACAGTTACTGATACGTGGGTATGTGTCAGGCTGGTACAATTTGATACGTGGGTATGTCCCAGCCTGGTACAGTTATTGATATGTGCCAGGCTGGTACAGTTATTGATATGTGGGTATGTGCCAGGCTGGCAAAGTTATTGATAAGCTGGCGCAGTTACTGAAATGTATGTGCCAGGCTTGTACATTTAATACATGGGTATGTGCCATAGTGGCACAGTTACTATGTGGGTATGTGCCAGTATGGCACAGTTATTTATATGTGGGTATGTGCCAGGCTGGTACAGTTATGGATACATGGGTATGTGCCAGACTGGTACAGTTACTGATATGTGGGTATGTCACAGGCTGGTAACGTTATTACTACATGTGTATATGACAGGCTGGCACAGTTACTGATATGTGGGTATGTGCCAGGCTGGCACACTTACTGATATGTGGGTATGTGCCAGGCTAAAATAGTTACTGATACGTGGGTATGTCCCAGGCTGGTACACTTATAGATATGTGGGTATGGGCCAACCTAGTACAGTTACTGAAATGTGGGTGCCAGGCTGGTACACTTACTGATACATGGGTATGTCCCAGGCTGGTACAGTTACTGATACGTGGGTATGTCCCAGACTGGTACAGTTATTGATAAATGGGTATGTCCCAGGCTGGTACAGTTATTGATACATGGGTATCTGCCAGGCTGGTACAGTTACTATGTGGGTATGTTCCAGGCTGGTACAGTTACTGATACGTGGGTATGTTCCAGGCTGGTACAGTTACTGATACGTGGGTATGTTCCAGGCTGGTACAGTTACTGATACTTGGGTATGTGCCAGGCTGGTACAGTTACTGATATGTGGGTATGTGCTAGGCTGGTACAGTTATTGATACATGGGTATGTGCCAGGCTGGTACAGTTATTGATACATGGGTATGTGCCGGGCTGGTACAGTTATTGATACGTGGGTATGTGCCAGGCTGGTACAGTTACTGATACATGGGTATGTGCCAGGCTGGTACAGTTACTGATACATGGGTATGTGCCAGGATGGTACAGTTACTGATACGTGGGTATGTGCCAGGCTGGTACAGTTACTGATATGTGGGTATGTACCCAGGCTGGTACAGTGTTACATGCCAGGCTGGTACAGTTCTTGATATGTGGGTATGTGCCAGGCTGGTACAGTTCTTGATATGTGGGTATGTGCCAGGCTGGTACAGTTATTGATAAGTGGGTATGTGCCAGGCTGGTACAGTTATTGATAAGTGGGTATGAGCCAGGCTGGCACAGTTATTGATATTTGGGTATGTCACAGGCTAGTACAGTTACTGACACATCGGTATGTCCCAGGCTGGTACAGTTACTGATACGTGGGTATGTGCCAGGCTGTTACCCATTTGTATGTGCCAGGCTGGTACATTTACTGATTCATGAGTGCCAGGCTGGCACACATTGATATGTGGGTATGTGCCAGGCTGGTACACTTACTGATACCTAGGTATGTGCCAGGCTGGTACATTTACTGATATGTGGGTATATGCCAGGCTGTTAGTTACTGCTACATGGGTATGTGCCAGGCTGGTACATCTGATAGATGGGAATGCGCCAGGCTGGTACACTTATTGATATGTGGGTATGTGCAGGCTGGTACAGTTACTGATACGTCGGTATGTCCCCAGCTGGTACAGTTATTGATATGTGGGTATGTCCCAGGTTAGTACAGTTACTGAAACGTCGGTATGTCCCAGGCTGGTAGAGTTACTGATACATGGGTATGTGCCAGGCTGGTACATTTACTGATTCGTGGGTATGTGCCAGGCTGGCACACTTATTGATACGTGGGTATGTGCCAGGCTGGCACACTTATTGATACGTGGGTATGTGCCAGGCTGGCACACTTACTGATACCTAGGTATGTGCCAGGCTGGTACATTTACTGATATGTGGGTATATACCAGGCTGGCAGTTACTGATACATGGGTATGTGCCAGGCTGGTACATTTGATAGATGGGAATGTGCCAGGCTGGTACACATTGATATGTGGGTATGTGCAAGCTGGTATAGTTATTGATACGTGGGTATGTGCCAGGCTCTTACAGTTACTGATACATGGGTATGTGCCGGGCTTGTACAGTTATTGATACATGGGTATGTGCCAGGCTGGTACAGTTACTGATACATGGGTATGTGCCAGGCTGGTACAGTTACTGATACATGGGTATGTGCCAGCCTGGCAGTTATTGATATGTATGTCCCAGCCTGGTACAGTTACTGATACGTGGGTATGTCCCAGCCTGGTACAGTTACTGATAAGTGGGTATGTCCCAGGCTGGTACAGTTACTGATATGTGGGTATGTCTCAGGTTGGTGCAGTTACTGATATGTGGGTATGTACCTGGCTGGTACAGTTACTGATATGTGGGTATGTGCCAGGATGGTACAGTTACTGATATGTGGGTATGTGCCAGGATGGTACAGTTACTGATATGTGGGTATGTGCCTGGCTGGTAGTTACTGACGTGGGTATGTGCCAGGATGGTACAGTTACCAATGTGGGTATGTGCCAGGATGGTACAGTTACCGATATGTGGGTATGTGCCAGGCTGTTACAGTTACTTATATGTGGGTATGTGCCAGGCTGTTACATTTACTGATACGTGGGTATGTACCAGGCTGTTACAGTTACTGATACATGGTATGTGCCATACTGGTACAGTTATTGATATGTGGTTATGTGCCAGGCTGGTACAGTTATGGATACATAAGTATGTGCCAGGCTGGTACAGTTACAGATACCTGGGTATATGCCAGGATGGTACAGTTATTGATATGTGGGTATGTGCCAGGCTGGTACAGTTATTGATATGAGGGTATGTGCCAGGCTGGTACAGTTATTGATACATGGGTATGTGCCAGGGTGGTACAGCTTGTGATACAAGGGTATCTTCCAGGCTGGTACAGTTATTGATACGTAGGCATGTGATAGGCTGGTACAGTTATTGATACATGGTTATGTGCCATGCTGGTACAGTTACTGATACATGGGTATGTCCCAGCTGGTGCAGTTACTGATACGTGGGTATGTGCCAGGCTGGTATAGTTACTGATACGTTGGTATGTCCCAGGCTGGTACAGTTATTGATATGTGGGTATGTCCCAGGCTAGTACAGTTACTGACACGTCGGTATGTCCCAGGCTGGTACAGTTACTGATGCGTGGGTATGTGCCAGGCTGGTACAATTAATTTGTGGGTATGTGCCAGGCTGGTACATTTACTGATTCATGAGTGCCAGGCTGGCACACATTGATATGTGGGTATGTGCCAGGCTGGTACACTTACTGATAACTAGGTATGTGCCAGGCTGGTACATTTACTGATATGTGGGTATATGCCAGGCTGGTAGTTACTGACACATGGGTATGTGCCAGGCTGGTACATCTGATAGATGGGAATGTGCCAGGCTGGTACACTTATTGATATGTGGGTATGTGCAGGCTAGTACAGTTACTGATATGTGAGTATGTCCCAGGCTGGTACAGTTATTGATATGTTGATATGTAGGTATGTCCCAGGTTAGTACAGTTAGTGACACGTCGGTATGTCCCAGGCTGGTACAGTTACTGATACGTGGGTATGTGCCAGGCTGGTACAATTAATTTGTGGGTATGTGCCAGGCTGGTACAATTAATTTGTGGGTATGTGCCAGGCTGGTACATTTACTGATTCATGAGTATGTGCCAGGCTGGCACACTTATTGATACGTGGGTATGTGCCTGGCTGGCACACTTATTGATATGTGGGTATGTGCCAGGCTGGTACACTTATTGATATGTGGGTATGTGCCAGGCTGGTACACTTGATATGTGGGTATGTGCCAGGCTGGTACACTTACTGATACCTAGGTATGTGCCAGGCTGGTACATTTACTGATATGTGGGTATATGCCAGGCTGGTAGTTACTGATACATGGGTATGTGCCAGGCTGGTACATTTGATAGATGGGAATGTGCCAGGCTGGTACACATTGATATGTGGGTATGTGCAGGCTGGTATAGTTATTAGATACGTGGGTATGTGCCGTGCTCTTACAGTTATTGATACGTGGGTATGTGCCAGGCTGGTACAGTTACTGACACATGGGTATGTGCCAGGCTGGTACAGTTCCTGATACATGGGTATGTGCCAGGCTGGTACAGTTACTGATACATGGGTATGTGCCAGCCTGGCAGTTATTGATATGTATGTCCCAGCCTGGTACAGTTACTGATACGTGGGTATGTCCCAGCCTGGTACAGTTACTAAGTAGGTATGTCCCAGGCTGGTACAGTTACTGATATGTGGGTATGTCTCAGGTTGGTGCAGTTACTAATATGTGGGTATGTACCAGGCTGGTACAGTTACTGATATGTGGGTATGTGCCAGGATGGTACAGTTACTGATATGTGGGTATGTGCCTGGCTGGTACAGTTACTGATACGTGGGTATGTGCCAGGATGGTACAGTTACTGATATGTGGGTATGTGCCAGGATGGTACAGTTACTGATATGTGGGTATGTGCCTGGCTGGTACAGTTACCGACATGTGGGTATGTGCCAGGATGGTACAGTTACTGATATGTGGGTATGTGCCAGGATGGTACAGTTACTGATATGTGGGTATGTGCCTGGCTGGTACAGTTACCGACATGTGGGTATGTGCCAGGATGGTACAGTTACCAACATGTGGGTATGTGCCAGGATGGTACAGTTACCGACATGTGGGTATGTGCCAGGATGGTACAGTTACCGATATGTGGGTATGTGCCAGGATGGTACAGTTATGTGGGTATGTGCCAGGCTGTTACAGTTACTTATATGTGGGTATGTGCCAGACTGTTACATTTACTGATATGTGGGTATGTACCAGGCTGTTACAGTTACTGATACATGGTATGTGCCATACTGGTACAGTTACTGATATGTGGGTATGTGCCAGGCTAGTACAGTTATGGATACATAAGTTTGTGCCAGGCTGGTACAGTTATGGATACATAAGTATGTGCCAGGCTGGTACAGTTATGGATACATAAGTATGTGCCAGGCTGGTACAGTTACTGATACCTGGGTATATGCCAGGATGGTACAGTTATTGATATGTGGGTATGTGCCAGGCTGGTACAGTTATTGATATGAGGGTATGTGCCAGGCTGGTACAGTTATTGATACATGGGTATGTGCCAGGGTGGTACAGCTTGTGATACAAGGGTATCTTCCAGGCTGGTACAGTTATTGATACGTAGGCATGTGACAGGCTGGTACAGTTATTGATACATGGTTATGTGCCATGCTGGTACAGTTACTGATACATGGGTATGTCCCAGCTGGTACAGTTACTGATACGTGGGTATGTGCCAGGCTGGTATAGTTACTGATACGTCGGTATGTCCCAGGCTGGTACAGTTATTGATATGTGGGTATGTCCCAGACTAGTACAGTTACTGACACGTCGGTATGTCCCAGGCTAGTACAGTTACTGACACGTCGGTATGTCCCAGGCTGGTACAGTTACTGATACGTGAGTATGTGCCAGGCTGGTACAATTAATTTGTGGGTATGTGCCAGGCTGGTACATTTACTGATTCATGAGTGCCAGGCTGGCACACTGATACATGGGTATGTGCCAGGCTGGTACACTTACTGATACCTAGGTATGTGCCAGGCTGGTACATTTACTGATATGTGGGTATATGCCAGGCTGGTAGTTACTGATACATGGGTATGTGCCAGGCTGGTACATCTGATAGATGGGAATGTGCCAGGCTGGTACATCTGATAGATTGGAATGTGCCAGGCTGGTACACTTATTGATATGTGGGTATGTGCAGGCTGGTACAGTTACTGATATGTGAGTATGTCCCAGGCTGGTACAGTTATTGATATGTGGGTATGTCCCAGGTTAGTACAGTTAGTGACACGTCAGTATGTCCCAGGCTGGTACAGTTACTGATACGTGGGTATGTGCCAGGCTGGTACAATTAATTTGTGGGTATGTGCCAGGCTGGTACAACTAATTTGTGGGTATGTGCCAGGCTGGTACATTTACTGATTCATGAGTATGTGCCAGGCTGGCACACTTATTGATACGTAGGTATGTGCCTGGCTGGCACACTTATTAATATGTGGGTATGTGCCAGGCTGGTACACTTACTGATACCTAGGTATGTGCCAGGCTGGTACATTTACTGATATGTGGGTATATGCCAGGCTGTTAGTTATCGATACATGGGTATGTGCCAGGCTGGTACATTTGATAGATGGGAATGTGTCAGGCTGGTACACATTGATATGTGGGTATGTCCAGGCTGGTATATTTATTAGATACGTGGGTATGTGCCAGGCTCTTACAGTTATTGATACATGGGTATGTGCCAGGCTGGTACAGTTACTGATACATGGCTATGTGCCAGGCTGGTACAGTTACTGATACATGGCTATGTGCCAGGCTGGTACAGTTACTGATACATGGGTATGTGCCAGGCTGGTACAGTTACTGATACATGGGTATGTGCCAGCCTGGCAGTTATTGATATGTATGTCCCAGCCTGGTACAGTTACTGATACGTGGGTATGTCCCAGCCTGGTACAGTTACTGATACGTGGGTATGTCCCAGCCTGGTACAGTTACTGATAAGTGGGTATGTCCCTGGCTGGTACAGTTACTGATATGTGGGTATGTCTCAGGTTGGTGCAGTTACTAATATGTGGGTATGTACCAGGCTGGTACAGTTACTGATATGTGGGTATGTGCCAGGATGGTACAGTTACTGATATGTGGGTATGTGCCAGGATGGTACAGTTACTGATATGTGGGTATGTGCCTGGCTGGTACAGTTACTGACATGTGGGTATGTGCCAGGATGGTACAGTTACCGATATGTGGGTATGTGCCAGGATGGTACAGTTACCGATATGTGGGTATGTCTCAGGTTGGTGCAGTTACTAATATGTGGGTATGTACCAGGCTGGTACAGTTACTGATATGTGGGTATGTGCCAGGATGGTACAGTTACTGATATGTGGGTATGTGCCAGGATGGTACAGTTACTGATATGTGGGTATGTGCCAGGATGGTACAGTTACTGATATGTGGGTATGTGCCTGGCTGGTACAGTTACTGACATGTGGGTATGTGCCAGGATGGTACAGTTACCGATATGTGGGTATGTGCCAGGATGGTACAGTTACCGATATGTGGGTATGTGCCAGGATGGTACAGTTACCGATATGTGGGTATGTGCCAGGCTGTTACAGTTACTTATATGTGGGTATGTGCCAGGCTGTTACATTTACTGATACGTGGGTATGTACCAGGCTGTTACAGTTACTGATACATGGTATGTGCCATACTGGTACAGCTACTGATATGTGGGTATGTGCCAGGCTGGTACAGTTATGGATACATAGGTATGTGCCAGGCTGGTACAGTTATGGATACATAGGTATGTGCCAGGCTGGTACAGTTACTTATACCTGGGTATATGCCAGGATGGTACAGTTATTGATATGTGGGTATGTGCCAGGCTGGTACAGTTATTGATATGTGGGTATGTGCCAGGCTGGTACAGTTATTGATACGTGGGTATGTGCCAGGGTGGTACAGTTTGTGATACAAGGGTATCTTCCAGGCTGGTACAGTTATTGATACGTAGGTATGTGGCAGGCTGGTACAGTTATTGATACATGGTTATGTGCCATGCTGGTACAGTTACTGATGCATGGGTATGCCCCAGCTGGTACAGTTACTGATACGTGGGTATGTGCCAGGCTGGTATAGTTACTGATACGTGGGTATGTGTCAGGCTGGTACAGTTTGACAAGTGGGTATGTCCCAGCCTGGTACAGTTATTGATATGTGCCAGGCTGGTACAGTTATTGATATGTGGGTATGTGCCAGGCTGGCAAAGTTACTGATAAGCTGGCGCAGTTACTGAAATGTATGTTCCAGGCTTGTACAGTTAATACATCGGTATGTGCCATAGTGGCACAGTTACTATGTGGGTATGTGCCAGTATGGCACAGTTATTTATATGTGGGTATGTGCCAGGCTGGTACAGTTATGGATACATGGGTATGTGCCAGACTGGTACAGTTCCTGATACGTGGGTATGTCACAGGCTGGTAATGTTATTACTACATGTGTATATGACAGGCTGGCACAGTTACTGATATGTGGGTATGTGCCAGGCTGGCACACTTACTGATATGTGGGTGCCAGGCTAAAATAGTTACTGATATGTGGGTATGTCCCAGGCTGGTACAGTTATAGATATGTGGGTATGGGCCAACCTGGTACAGTTACTGATACGTGGGTGCCAGGCTGGTACAGTTACTGATACATGGGTATGTCCCAGGCTGGTACAGTTACTGATACATGGGTATGTCCCAGGCTGGTACAGTTACTGATACGTGGGTATGTCCCAGACTGATACAGTTATTGATAAATGGGTATGTCCCAGGCTGGTGCAGTTATTGATACATGGGTATCTGCCAGGCTGGTACAGTTACTATGTGGGTGCCAGGCTAGCACAGTTATTAATATGTGGGTATGTTCCAGGCTGGTACAGTTACTGATACGTGGGTATGTTCCAGGCTGGTACAGTTACTGATACATGGGTATGTGCCAGGCTGGTACAGTTACTGATATGTGGGTATGTGCTAGGCTGGTATAGTTATTGATACATGGGTATGTGCCGGGCTGCTAGTTATTGATACGTGGGTATGTGCCAGGCTGGTACAGTTACTGATACATGGGTATGTGCCAGGCTGGTACAGTTACTGATACGTGGGTATGTGCCAGGCTGGTACAGTTACTGATATGTGGGTATGTACCCAGGCTGGTACAGTTCTTGATATGTGGGTATGTGCCAGGCTGGTACAGTTCTTGATATGTGGGTATGTGCCAGGCTGGTACAGTTCTTGATATGTGGGTATGTGCCAGGCTGGTACAGTTTTTGACAAGTGGGTATGTGCCAGGCTGGTACAGTTATTGACAAGTGGGTATGTGCCAGGCTGGTACAGTTATTGATAAGTGGGTATGAGCCAGGCTGGCACAGTTATTGATATTTGGGTATGTCACAGTCTAGTACAGTTACTGACACATCGGTATGTCCCAGGCTGGTACAGTTATTGATATGTGGGTATGTCCCAGGCTAGTCAGTTACTGACACATCGGTATGTCCCAGGCTGGTACAGTTACTGATACGTGGGTATGTGCCAGGCTGGTACAATTAATTTGTGGGTATGTGCCAGGCTGGTACATTTACTAATTCATGAGTGCCAGGCTGGCACACATTGATACGTGGGTATGTGCCAGGCTGGTACACTTACTGATACCAAGGTATGTGCCAGGCTGGTACATTTACGGATATGTGGGTATATGCCAGGCTGGTAGTTACTGATACATGGGTATGTGCCAGGCTGGTACATCTGATAGATGGGAATGTGCCAGGCTGGTACACTTATTGATATGTGGGTATGTGCAAGCTGGTACAGTTACTGATACGTCGGTATGTCCCCGGCTGGTACAGTTATTGATATGTGGGTATGTCCCAGGTTAGTACAGTTACTGACACGTCGGTATGTCCCAGGCTGGTACAGTTACTGATACATGGGTATGTGCCAGGCTGGTACAATTAATTTGTGGGTATGTGCCAGGCTGGTACATTTACTGATTCATGAGTATGTGCTAGGCTGGCACACTTATTGATATGTGGGTATGTGCCAGGCTGGCACACACTGATATGTGGGTATGTGCCAGGCTGGTACACTTACTGATATGTGGGTATATGCCAGGCTGGTAGTTACTGATACATGGGTATGTGCCAGGCTGGTACATTTGATAGATGGGAATGTACCAGGCTGGTACACATTGATATGTGGGTATGTGCAGGCTGGTACAGTTATTGATATGTGGGTATGTGCAGGCTGGTATAGTTATTGATACGTGGGTATGTGCCGGGCTCTTACAGTTATTGATACATGGGTATGTGCCGGGCTCTTACAGTTATTGATACATGGGTATGTGCCGGGCTAGTACAGTTATTGATACATGGGTATGTGCCAGGCTGGTACAGTTACTGATACATGGGTATGTGCCAGGTTGGCAGTTATTGATATGTATGTCCCAGCCTGGTACAGTTACTGAAATGTGGGTATGTCCCAGCCTGGTACAGTTACTAAGTGGGTATGTCCCAGGCTGGTACAGTTACTGATATGTGGGTATGTCTCAGGTTGGTGCAGTTACTGATATGTGGGTATGTACCAGGCTGGTACAGTTACTGATATGTGGGTATGTGCCAGGATGGTACAGTTACCGATATGTGGGTATGTACCAGGCTGGTACAGTTACGGATATGTGGGTATGTGCCAGGATGGTACAGTTACTGATATATGGGAATGTGCCTGGCTGGTACAGTTACTGACATGTGGGTATGTGCCTGGCTGGTACAGTTACTGACATGTGGGTATGTGCCAGGATGGTACAGTTACCGATATGTGGGTATGTGCCAGGATGGTACAGTTACCAATATGTGGGTATGTGCCAGGATGGTACAGTTACCGATATGTGGGTATGTGCCAGGATGGTACAGTTATTATGTGGGTATGTGCCAGGATGGTACAGTTATTATGTGGGTAAGTGCCAGGCTGTTACAGTTACTTATATGTGGGTATGTGCCAGGCTGTTACATTTACTGATACGTGGGTATGTACCAGGCTGTTACAGTTACTGATACATGGTATGTGCTATACTGGTACAGTTACCGATATGTGGGTATGTGCCAGGCTGTTACAGTTACTTATATGTGGGTATGTACCAGGCTGTTACATTTACTGATACGTGGGTATGTACCAGGCTGTTACAGTTACTGATACATGGTATGTGCTATACTGGTACAGTTACTGATACATGGGTATGTCTCAGGTTGGTGCAGTTACTAATATGTGGGTATGTACCAGGCTGGTACAGTTACTGATATGTGGGTATGTGCCAGGATGGTACAGTTACTGATGTAGGTATGTGCCTGGCTGGTACAGTTACTGACATGTGGGTATGTGCCAGGATGGTACAGTTACCGATATGTGGGTATGTGCCAGGATGGTACAGTTACCGATATGTGGGTATGTGCCAGGATGGTACAGTTACCGATATGTGGGTATGTGCCAGGATGGTACAGTTACCAATATGTGGGTATGTGCCAGGCTGTTACAGTTACTTATATGTGGGTATGTGCCAGGCTGTTACATTTACTGATACGTGGGTATGTACCAGGCTGTTACAGTTACTGATACATGGTATGTGCCATACTGGTACAGTTACTGATATGTTGGTATGTGCCAGGCTGGTACAGTTATGGATACGTTGGTATGTGCCAGGCTGGTACAGTTATGGATACATAGGTATGTACCAGGCCGGTACAGTTACCGACACCTGGGTATATGCCAAGCTGGTACAGTTATTGATATGTGGGTATGTGCCAGGCTGGTACAGTTATTGATACATGGGTATGTGCCAGGGTGGTACAGCTAGTGATACAAGGGTATCTTCCAGGCTGGTACAGTTATTGATACGTAGGTATGTGGCAGGCTGGCACAGTTATTGATACATGATTATGTGCCATGCTGGTACAGTTACTGATACATGGGTATGTCCCAGCTGGTACAGTTACTGATACGTGGGTATGTGCCAGGCTGGTATAGTTACTGATAAGTGGGTATATTTTGATACGTGGGTATGTCCCAGCTGGTACAGTTATTGATATGTGCCAGGCTGGTACAGTTATTGATATGTGGGTATGTGCCAGGCTGGCAAAGTTATTGATAAGCTGGCACAGTTACTGAAATGTATGTGCCAGGCTTGTACAGTTAATACATGGGTATGTACCATAGTGGCACAGTTAATACATGGGTATGTGCCATAGTGGCACAGTTACTACGTGGGTATGTGCCAGTATGGCACAGTTATTTATATGTGGGTATGTGCCAGGCTGGTACAGTTATGGATACATGGGTATGTGCCAGACTGGTACAATTACTGATACGTGGGTATGTCACAGGCTGGTAAAGTTATTACTACATGTGTATATGACAGGCTGGCACAGTTACTGATATGTGGGTATTTGCCAGGCTGGCACACTTACTGATCCGTGGGTATGTGCCAGGCTAAAATAGTTACTGATACATAGGTATGTCCCAGGCTGGTACAGTTATAGATATGTGGGTATGGGCCAACCTGGTACAGTTACTGATACGTGGGTGCCAGGCAGGAACAGTTACTGATACATGGGTATGTCCCAGGCTGGTACAGTTATTGATACGTGGGTATGTCCCAGACTGGTACAGTTATTGATAAATGGGTATGTCCCAGGCTGGTACAGTTATTGATACATGGGTATCTGCCAGGCTGGTACAGTTACTATGTGGGTGCCAGGCTAGCACATTTATATGTGGGTATGTTCCAGGCTGGTACAGTTACTGATACGTGGGTATGTTCCAGGCTGGTTCAGTTACTGATACTTGGGTATGTGCCAGGCTGGTACAGTTACTGATATGTATGTGCCAGGCTGGTACAGTTACTGATATGTATGTGCCAGGCTTGTACAGTTACTGATATGTGGGTATGTGCCAGGTTTGCACAGTTATTGATACATGGGTATGTGCTGGGCTGGTACAGTTATTGATACGTGGGTATGTGCCAGGCTGGTACAGTTACTGATACATGGGTATGTGCCAGGATGGTACAGTTACTGATACGTGGGCATGTGCCAGGCTGGTACAGTTACTGATATGTGGGTATGTACCCAGGCTGGTACAGTTATTTATAAGTGGGTATGAGCCAGGCTGGCACAGTTATTGATATTTGGGTATGTCACAGGCTGTTACAGTTACTGATACGTGGGTATCAAAGGCTGTTACAGTTACTGATATGTGGGTATGTGCCATACTGGTACTGTTACTGATATGTGGGTATATGCCAGGCTGGTACAGGTATTGATACATAGGTATGTCCCAGGCTGGATATGTGGGTATATGCCAGGCTGGTACAGGTATTGATACATAGGTATGTCCCAGGCTGGTACAGTTACTGATACCTGGGTATGTGCCAGGCTGGTACAGTTATTGCTACATGGTATGTGCCAGGCAGGTACAGTTATCAATATGTGGGTGTGCCAGGCTGGTACAGTTATCAATACGTGGGTATGTGAAAGGCTGGTACAGTTATCAATACGTGGGTATGTGCCAGGCTGGTACAGCTAGTGATACATGGGTATGTTCCAGGCTGGTACAGTTATTGATACATGGTTATGTGGCAGGCTGGTACAGTTATTGATACATTGGTATGTGCCAGGATGGTACAGTTATTGATACGTGGGTATGTACCCATGCTGGCACAGTTATTGATACATGGGTATGTGCCATGCTGGCACAGTTATGGATACATGGGTATGTCCTATGCTGGTACAGTTACTGATACGTGGGTATGTCCCAGGCTGGTACAGTTACTCACATGTGGGTATGTGCCAGGCTGGTACAGTTATTGATACATGGGTATGTTCCAGGCTGGTACAGTTATTGATACATGTGTGCCAAGCTGTGTGCCAAGCTGGTACAGTTATTGATATGTGGGTGCGTCAGGCTGGTACAGTTACTGATACGTAAGTGCCATACTGGTGCAATTATTGATATGTGGGCATGTGCCAGGCTGGTACAGTTATTGATACATAGGTATGTGCCAGGCTGGTACAGTTACTGATACTTGGGTTTGTGCCAGGCTGGTACAGTTATTGATATGTGGGTATGTGCCAGGCTGGTACAGTTGATACATGGGTATGTGGCAGGCTGGTACAATTATTGATACATGGGTATGTGGCAGGCTGGTACAGACTGATATGTGGGTATGTGCCAGTCTATTACAGTTAATGATATGTGGGTATGTGCCATACTAGTGCAATTATTGATATGTGGGCATGTGTGCCAGGCTGGTACAGTTATTGATACATATGTATGTGCCAGGCTGGTACAGTTACTGATACTTGGGTTTGTGCCAGGATGGTACAGTTATTGATATGTGGGTACATGCCAGGCTGGTACAGTTATTGATACATGGGTATGTGCCAGGCTTGTACCGCTAGTGATACAAAGTTATGTTGCAGGCTGGCACAGTTGACACTTGGGTATGTGGCAGGCTGATACAGTTATTGATACTTGGGTATGTGCCAGGCTGGTACAGTTATTGATACATGGGTATGTGTCATGCTGGTACAGTTACTGATACATGGGTATGTCCCAGGCTGGCACAGTTACTGATACATGGCTATGTGCCAGTCTGGTACAGTTACTGATATGTGGGTGTGCCAGGCTGGTACAGTTATTGATACGTGGGTATGTGCCAGGCTGGTACAGTTATTGATACATGGGTATGTGCCAGGCTGGTACAGTTATTGATACGTGGTATGCCAGGCTGGTACAGTTACTGATATGTGGGTATGTTCCAGGCTTTTACAGTTTCTGATACATGGCTATGTGCCAGTCTGGTACAGTTACTGATACGTGGGTATGTACCAAGCTGGTACAGTTATTGATACGTGGGTATGTGCCAGGCTGGTACAGTTATTGATACGTAGGTATGTGCCAGGCTGGTACAGTTATTGATACGTGGTATGTGCCAGGCTGGTAAAGTTACTGATATTGGGGATGTTCCAGGCTTTTACAGTGATTGATACGTGGGTATGTGGCAGGCTGCTACAGTTACTGATACGTGGGTATGTCCCAGGCATCTCTGATCAGTATTAGCAAAAAACTACGGGCACTCATAAAATCGTCTAATGCCAGCTTCGAGAGAAAAATTGCACGGGACACTAAGGATAATCACAAGGCTTTCTTTAGTTATGTTAGGAACCTGGGTGGGAATTCCCAGATATGCTCAGAATTAGTCCAAAATGACAAAAAATACACCAAACCCACAGACATTGCCAACATCCTAGCTGACAGGTTCAGCGCAGCGTCTCCCCATCCCCACCAAAAGGGCAAATATCTATCCCAGCAGAGTGCTGCCCCCCTGACATCTCAGATGCTCAGGTAAGAGCCACCCTCTCCAAAGCAAAAAACACAGCATCAATGGGACTAGACGGTGTCCCGGGCTGCATCCTACATGAACTCCAAGAAGAGCTAAACCCAAACATAAAACTACTGTTCAATCTCAGCCTTACTACAGGATATGTACCCAAAGAGTGGCGTACAGCAACAGTGGTCCCTCTCCACAAAGGTGGTGCCTCAACGGATCCTGGAAACTATCGCCCCATAAGCCTGACTAGCTTGGTCTGCAAAGCTATGGAAAGGATCATCATGGACCTAAGATATTGGGGACCTACAGACACTGGATCCTACCCAGTTTGGCTTTGTTAAGGGCAGATCCTGCCTCTTAAACCTGGTTGATTTCTTTGAAATCGTCACTAAGGCCATTGACGAGGGCAAGGTGGTCCACACAGCCTACCTGGACCTCGCAAAAGCCTTCGATACAATACCCCACTCGGGCATTATAGATAAGCTCACCAGCTTAAATATAAACCCCTATGTCACTAGATGGGTTGCAAACTGGCTCAAGGACAGAACCCATATGGTTAGAATTGCTGGAGCCATGTCAGACTCCAAACCAGTTACAAGTGGCATCCCACAAGGTTCTGTCCTGGGACCTCTCTTGTTCGGTATATATTTTTCAGAGGTACAGGCCAACACGGAAGGACTGTGGTTGATCAAGTTCGCAGATGACTGCAAACTGGGCGCCATAATCGACTCTCCAGCCGACACAAGCATCTTTCAAAAGGGCCTCATAGAAACAGACAACTGGTGCTAGAGCCATGGCCTCAAGCTAAACGCCAAAAAGTGTATAGTCATCCCCTTTGGCAAAAACAAAGTGCCCACAAATTACCACATAGGTGGTAATCCATTAAGTACAGAAGAAGTAATTAGAGAACTGGGGACAGAAGTTGATAGCAATCTCTCATTTGACAACCACGTGGCCAAAGTGGTTAGAAAAACATTTTATATAGCCCACCTAATCATGAAGGGATTCACATCTAGATCAGGGGAGGTCATTGTGCCTCTTTACTCATCCCTCATCAGGCCCATAATTGAGTACAATGCCCCTTTTAGGATGTACCTTACCAGACACCTGCAGCAACTGGAAAGACCCCAAAAGTACCTCACCAAGAGGATCAAAGGGCTCAAACAGATGCCATATGCTGCCCGGTTAAAGAAACTCCAGCTCTACTCAGTGGCATACCGCCTGCTCAGAGGCGATCTGTGCCTGACGTATAAAGCAATGTCCAACCCAGAATTAATGGACATGCTGCACCTCAGAAAATCCAAATCCCATAGAGCCACGCGCTCGAGAGACTTGAACCACAGCACTGAAATAAATAGGACATGCTGGAGGGACAGATTCATAACCCAGAGGCTCCCTTCACTCTGGAATAAAGTCCCAGTCCAGGTTAGGCAGAGTCCCTCATTGACTCTCTTCAAGAGGAATCTTGATGAGTGGATGGGAGATCGTAGGTTTACCCCGGGTATCACTTCTGTGTCACTGTTAAACAGAGGCACAGTATACTAATCTCGAAAAAGGGCATAGCAAAATTAATTTAAAATGGGTGGCGAAAGCCAAACACACTCTGGCTAGGCTTATAAATGCCCTAGGGCAGATAGCCTAGCATGAACCTATGAACCTATGGTACACAGTTAGTGATACGTGGGTATGTGCCAGGCTGGTACCATTATTGATATGTAGTTATGTGCTAGGTTGCACAGTTATTGATACATGGGTATGTGCCAGGCTGGTACAATATATAGATATGTGGGTATGTGCCAGGCTGGCACAGTTATTGATATGTGGGTATGTGCCAGGCTGGCAATTATTGACATGTGGGTATGTGCCAGGCTGGCACAGTTATTGATCTGTGGGTATGTGCCAGGGTGGTACAGTTATTGTTATGAGTGTATATGTCAGACTGGCACAGTTATTGCTACTTGGGTATGTCACAGCTTGGTACAGTTATTGATATGTGGGTATGTCAGAGGCTGGTATAGTTACTGATATGTGGATATGTGCCAGGCTGGTATAGTTATTGATATGTGGGTATGTGCCAGGCTGGTACAGTTACTGATTCATGGGTATGTGCCAGGCTGGTACATTACTGATATGTGGGTGCCAGTGTGGTACACTTACATGTGGGTATGTACCAGTCTGGTACAGTTACTGACACATGGGTATGTGCCAGGCTGGTACAGTTATTGATATGTGGGTATGTGCCAGGGTGGTACAGTTACTGATACATGGGTATGTGCCAGGCTGGTACAGTTACTGATACGTGGGCATGTGCCAGGCTGGTACAGTTACTGATATGTGGGTATGTACCCAGGCTGGTACAGTTATTGATATGTGGGTATGTGCCAGGGTGGTACAGTTACTGATACATGGGTATGTGCCAGGCTGGTACAGTTACTGATACATGGGTATGTGCCAGGCTGGTACAGTTACTGATACATGGGTATGTGCCAGGCTGGTAGACTTACTGATATTTGGGTATGTGCCAGGCTGGTACACATTGATATGTGGGTATGTGCCATGCTGGTACACTTACTGATATGTGCCAGGCTGGTAGAGTTATTGATATGTGGGTATGTGCCAGGCTAGTACAGTTACTGATATGTGGGTATGTGCCAGGCTGGTACAGTTTTTATACAAAGGTATGTGCCAGGTTGGTACAGGTATTAAGGGGGTATGTGCCAGGCTGGTACAGATTGATATGTGGGTATGTGTCAGGCTGTTACAGTTACGGATACGTGGGTCTGTGCAGTACTGGTACAGTCATTGATATGTGGGCATGTGCCAGGCTGGTACAGTTATTGATACATAGGTATGTGCCTGGCTGGTACAGTTACTGATACCTGGGTTTGTGATAGGCTGGTACAGTTACTGATATGTGGATGTGTGCCAGGCTGGTACAGTTACTGATACCTGGGTTTGTGATAGGCTGGTACAGTTACTGATATGTGGATGTGTGCCAGGCTGGTACAGTTATTGATACATGGGTATGTGCCAAGGTTGCACAGCTTGTGATGTGGGCATCTTCCAGGCTGGTACAGTTATTGATACAAAGGTATGTGCCAGGCTGGTACAGTTATTGATACATGGGTATGTGCCAGGCTAGCACAGTTACTGATATGTGGGTATGTGCCAGTGTAGTACAGTTACTGATACGTGGGTATGTCCCAAGCTGGTACAGTTACAGATATGTGGGTGTGTGCCGTCCTGGTACAGTTACTGATACGTGGGTATGTGCCAGGCTGGTACAGTTACTATGTGGGTATGTCCCAGGATGGTACAGTTACTTATATGTGGGTATGTGCCAGGCTGGCACATTGATACATGGGTTTGTGCCAGGCTGATAGTTATTGATATGTGGTTATGTGCCAGGCTGGTACGGTTATTTATATGTGGGTATGTGCCAGGCTGGCACAGCTACTGATATCTAGGTGTGTGACAGGCTGGTACATTGATACATGGGTTTGTGCCAGGCTGATAGTTATTGATATGTGGTTATGTGCCAGGCTGGTACGGTTATTTATATGTGGGTATGTGCCAGGCTGGCACAGCTACTTATATCTAGGTGTGTGACAGGCTGGTACAGTTACTATGTGGGTATGTCCCAGGATGGTACAGTTACTTATATGTGGGTATGTGCCAGGCTGGCACATTGATACATGGGTTTGTGCCAGGCTGATAGTTATTGATATGTGGTTATGTGCCAGGCTGGTACGGTTATTTATATGTGGGTGCCAGGCTGGCACAGCTACTGATATCTAGGTGTGTGACAGGCTGGTACATTTACTGATATGTGGGTATGTGGCAGGCTGGTACAGTTACTGATACTTGGGTATGTCTTAGGCTTGTATAGTTACTTGTACATGGGTATGTGCCCGGCTGGTACAGTTACTGACATGTTGGTATATGCCAGGCTGCTACAGTTGATATGTGGGTATGTGCCAGGCTGGTTATAGATACTAATACTTGGGTATGTCCCAGGCTGGTACAGTTATTGATAATTGAGTATATACCAGGCTGGTACAGTTATTGATATGTGGGTATGTGCCAGGCTGGTACAGTTTTTGATACATGGGTATGTGCCAGGCTGGTACAGTTATTGCTATGTGGGAATGTGCCAGGCTGGCACAGTTATTGATACATGGGTGCCAGGCTGGTACAGCTAGTGATACGTGGGTATGCTCCAGGCTGGTGCAGTTATTCATATGTGCCAAACTGGTACAGTTATTGATACATGAGTATGTGCCAGGCTGGTACAGTTACTGATACCTGGGTATGTGCCAGGCTGGTACAGTTACTGATACATGGGTATGTGCCAGGCTGGCAAAGTTATTGATGTTCCAGGCTGACAACGTTATTGATGTGGTATGTGCCAGGCTGGTAAAGTTACTGATATGTATTGTATGTTCCAGGCTGGTACAGTTATTGATATGTGAGTATGTGGCAGGTTGGTGCAATTATTGACACATGGGTATGTGGCAGGCTGGTACAGTTATTGATATGTGAGTATGTCCCAGGCTGGTACAGTTATTGAGATGTGGGTATGTGGCAGGTTGGTACAATTATTGATATGTTGGTATGTGGCAGGCTGGTACAGTAATTATGTGGGTATGTACTAGATAGGCAAATTTATTGATACTTGGGTATGTGCCAGGCTGGTACAGTTATCGATACATGGGTATGTGCTAGGCTAGTACAGTTACTGATACATGGGTATGTCCAAGGCTGGTACAGTTATTGCTATGTGTGTATATGCCAGACTGGCACAGTTATTGGTACGTGGGTATGCCCCAGCCTGGTACAGTTATTGATACGTATGTCCGAGGCTGGTACAGTTACTGATACGTGGGTAGGTTCCAGGCTGGTACAGGTACTGATATTTATGTGCCAGGCCGGAAAAGTTACTGATACGTGGGTATGTGCCAGGCTGGTACAGTTACTGATACATGGGTATGTGCCAGGCTGGTACACTTATTGATATGTGGGTATGTGCAAAGCTGGTACACATTGATATGTGGGTATGTGCCAGGCTGGTACATTTACTGATACATGGGTATGTGCCAGGCTGTTGCAGTTACTGATATGTGGGTTGTGCCAGGCTGGTACAGTTACTGATACCTGGGTATGTGCCAGGCTGGTACAGTTATCGATATGTGTGTATGTGTTAGGCTTGTGCAGTTATTGATACATGGGTATGTGCCAGGCTGGTACAGCTGGTAATAGAAGGGTATCTTCCACGCTGGTACAGTTATTGATACGTAGGTATGTGGCAGGCTGGTACAGGTATTGATACATGGTTATTGCCATGCCAACATAGTTACTGATACATGGGTATGTCCCAGGGTGGTACAGTTACTGATACGTGGGTATGTGCCAGGCTGGTACAGTTACTGATATATGGGTATGTCCCAGCCTGGTACAGTTATTGATAGGTGGGTATGTGCCAGGCTGGTACACGTATTGATATGTGGGTATGTGCCAGGCTGGCACAGTTACTGATAAGTGGGTATGTGCCAAGCTGGTACAGTTACTGAAATGTGGGTATGTACCAGGCTGGTACAGTTATTGATATGTGGGTATGTGGCAGGTTGGTATAGTTGATACGTGGGTATGTGCCAGGCTGGTAGTTAATACATGGGTATGTGCCATGGTGGCATCGTTACTGATATGTGGGTATGTGCCAGTATGGCACAGTTATTTATATGTGGGTATTTGGCAGGCTGGTACAGTTATTGATACATGGGTATGTGCCAGACTGGTACAGTTACTGATACGTGGGTATGTCACAGGCTGGTAAAGTTATGTGTGTATATGACAGGCTGGCACAGTTATTGATACATGGGTATGTGACAGGCTGGCACAGTTACTGATACATGGGTATGTGCCAGGCTAAAATAGTTACTGATACGTGGGTATGTACCAGGCTGGTACAGTTATAGATATGCAGGTATGGGCCAACCTGGTACAGTTACTGATATGTGGGTATGTCCCAGGCTGGTACAGTTACTGATATGTGGGTATATCCCAGACTGGTACAGTTATTGATAGATGGGTATGTCCCAGGCTGATACGTGGGTATCTGCCAGGCTGGCACAGTTATTGATATGTATGTTCCAGGCTGGTACAGTTACTGATATGTGGGTATGTTCCAGGATGGTACAGTTACTGATACTTGGGTATGTGCCAGGCTGGTACAGTTACTGATATGTGGGTATGTACTAGGCTGGCACAGTTATTGATACATAGGTATGTGCCGGGCTGGTGCAGTTGATACGTGGGTATGTGCCAGGCTGGTACAGTTACTATTACGTGGGTATGTGCCTGCCTAGTACAGTTACTGATATGTGGGTATGTGCCAGGCTGGTACATTTAGTGATATGTGGGTATGTGCCAGGCTGGTAGAGTTACTGATACGTGGTTACGTGTCAGGATGGTACAGTTACTGATACGTGGGTATGTGCCAGGCTGGTACAGTTACGGATATGTCGGTATGTACCCAGGCTGGTACAGTTTTATGTGCCAGGCTGGTACAGTTCTTGATATGTGGGTATGTACCAGGCTGGTACAGTTATTGATAGATGGGTATGAGCCAGGCTGGCACAGTTATTGATATTTGGGTATGTCACAGGCTGGTACAGTTACTGATACCTGGGTATGTGTCAAGCTGGTACAGTTATTGCTACATGGGTATGTGCCAGGCTGGTACAGTTATCGATACATGGGTATGTGCCAGGCTGGTACAGCTAGTGATACATGGGTATGTTCCAGGCTGGTACAGTTATTAATACACGGTTATGTGGCAGGCTGGTACAGTTATTGATACATGGGTATGTGCCAGGCTGGTACAGTTATTGATACATGGGTATATGCCATGCTGGCACAGTTATTGATACATGGGTATGTCCTAGGCTGGTACAGTTACTGATACGTGGGTATGTCCCAGGCTGGTACAGTTTGATACGTGGGTATGTCCCAGCCTGGTAGTTATTGATACATGGGTATGTGCCAGGCTGGTAGTTTTTGATAAGTGGGTATGTGCCAGGCTGGTAGTTTTTGATAAGTGGGTATGTGCCAGGCTGGTACAGTTACTCACATGTGGGTATGTGCCAGGCTGGTACAGTTATTGATATGTGGGTATGTTCCAGGCTGGTACAGTTATTGATACGTGTGTCAAGCTGGTACAGTTAATGATGTGTGGGTATGTGTCAGGCTGGTACAGTTACTGATACATGGGTATGTCCCAGGCTGGTACAATTATTGATATGTGGGTATGAGCCATGCTGGTACAGTTTGATACATGGGTATGTCCCAGCCTGGCAGTTACGGATACGTGGGTATGTGCCAGGCTGGTACAGTTATTGATACATGGGTATGTGCCAGGCTGGTACAGTTGATACATGGGTATGTGGCAGGCTGGTACAATTATTGATATGTGGGTATGTGCCAGGCTGGTACAGTTATTCATACATAGGTATTGGATAGGCTGGTAAAAATACTGATACCTGGGTGTGTGCCAGGCTGGTACAGTTATTAGGGTGTATGTGCCAGGCTGGTACAGTTATCAATATGTGGGTGCCAGGCTGGTACAGCTAGTGATATGTGGGTATGTTCCAGGCTGTTACAGTTATTGATACGTATGTGCCAAGCTGGTACAGTTATTGATATGTATGCGCCAAGATGGTACAGTTACTGATACGTGGGCATGTGTCAGTCTTTTACAGTTACTGATATATGAGTATTTCCCAGGCTGGTACAATTATTGATACGTGGGTATGTCCCAGGCTGGCACAGTTACTGATACATGGCTATGTGCCAGTCTGGTACAGTTACTGATATGTGGGTATGTGCCAGGCTGGTACAATTATTGATACGTGGGTATGTGCCAGGCTGGTACAGTTATAGATATGTGGGTATGTACCAGGCTGGTACAGTTACTGATACATGGGTATGTGCCATGCTGGCAAAGTTATTGATACATGGGTATGTGCCAGGCTGGTACAGTTACTGATACATGGGTATGTGCCATGCTGGCAAAGTTATTGATACATGGGTATGTGCCAGGCTGACAAAGTTATTGATACGTGGTATGTGCCAGGCTGGCAAAGTTATTGATATGTGGTATGTGCCAGGCTGGTAAAGTTACTGATATGTATGTTCCAGGCTGGTACAGTTATTGATACGTGGTATGTGGCAGGCTGGTACTGTTATTGATACATGGGTATGTGCCAGGCTTGTACCGCTAGTGATACAAAGGTATGTTGCAGGCTGGTACAGTTGATACTTGGGTATGTGCCAGGCTGGTACATTTATTTATAAATGGGTATGTGTCATGCTGGCACAATTAGTGATACATGGGTATGTCCCAGGCTGGTACAGTTACTGATACATGGCTATGTGCCAGTCTGGTACAGTTACTGATACGTGGGTATGTGCCAGGCTGGTACAGTTACTGATATGTGGGTATGTGCCAGGCTGGTACAGTTATTGATACATGGGTATGTGCCAGGCTGGCACAGTTATTGATACGTGGTATGTGCCATGGTGGCACAGATTTACCATGATGCATGTAGCAGAAACAAATGCAATGGCTTATCTATTTGGAAACAGTCTGCTTTTGAAATAGCCTTTCCCTCTGCCCACGCAGCAAATGCCACCAATAGTTGTTCAGATCTTCTTACAGATTTTGTCTTGTTTAAGTAAAATCTAAGTTGTCTGTGTACATCCAATGAATGCAGAATCCGCTCACCCTTGTTTTGTGGATTGGGAAAGAAAGTTGGCAGATGAATGGTCTGATTAAGACCCACACTGGATACCACCTTAGGCATGAAAGATGGATTGGTTCTGAGAGACACCCTGTCCGCATAAAAAATAATGAAAGGCTCCACTGCCATAAGAGCTTGTAATTCAGAAATCCTTCTAGCTGGAATGACTGCTAAAAGGAAAGCTGTTTTCCAGGAGTGAAATTTTAGGTTGCAGTAGCAGCTGGTTCAAAAGGAGGGAGAGTGAGTTTTTCCAAAACAAAATTGAGATCCCATGCAGGGGTTGGCGCTCTCCTGGGAGGTCTTAAGTTTTTGGCCCCTCTGAGGTACTGCTTTAGCAGAGGATGAGAGAAGAGGGGAGGCTCTGTGTTGTAATGGGCTGAAATAGCAGAGGCATGGATTTTTATGGAAGAAAAGGATAGGCCCTTATGAAGCATATCAAGTTAAGTATTGCAGAATCTAAGGAATATTGGGCATTGCTGTGCTTATTCCTTGTGATTGGTTCCAGGCACAGAATTTTTTCCATTTGTCAGCATAAGATTTTCTAGTACTAGGCCTTCTAGCCTCCAAAATGACATCCATCACAGGTTTGCTGAGGGATGCCAAGGGTGAAATTAGATGATTAGCCACGCTGCAAGATTCAAAGTTTGTAGCCGAGTGTTCCAAATTTGGTAGTTCTGCTGAGACAGTAGGTAAGGTGTCTGAGGCAGGTGCCATGGAGGAAGCTGTGACACACTGTGCAGGAGTGGGTACCAGTGTTGGCAAGGCCAGTCTGAAGCAATCAGAATCATTTTTGGTTTGTCCTGTCTGACTTTTAGTAGAACTTTGGAGAGCAGAGGCAGAGGGGGAAAGGCATAGACTGATAGTTTTTTCCAGCTGAATGATAGAGCATCCACTTTCCATGCTTTTTTGTGATGAATTCTTGTGCAGAATTTGTCCAACTGATAGTTCTGGGGTGAGGCAATAAGATCTATGTCTAGACTCCCCCGTTTGCATATCAACATGCTGAAAATTCGTGGTTCCAGTTTCCATTCATGTGGGTCCATAAGATTTCTGTTTAGTTCATCTGCCAGAGTATTTCGCTTTCATGGTAGGAATTGAGCTTGTAGTTGCATTTGGTAGGTCAAGGCCGTGTTCCACAATACCATGGCTAGTCTGCAAAGGGGGTATGAATGTGTACCCCCCTGCTTGTTTATGTATCACATAACTGTGGTGTTGTCTGTCTTTATCATTAATTGCCCTGGATGAAGGTAGCCCTTAAAGGCTGTCAGTGCATTCTGTACAGCTAGCATCTCTTTCTGACTGATATGAAGGTGCATTTGATTTGGGCTCCATTTGCCCTGAATGCACTTTCCTGCCAAATGAGCCTCCCAATCATAGTCTGATGTGTCTTTAGTTAGGGTTTGGGTGGCAGGGGGTGGAGTAAATGGCAGTCCCTTGTTTTGGTGGCAGGCCTCTGCCCACCATAGGAATTTTAGTTGCAGGCAAGGTATGATAGGAATCACTGCTTCCATGCTGTGACAATGTTGACTCCATAAACTTTTTAAGTACCACTGAAGTTTCCTCATATGCAGTCTTGCATATGGAATTAGAAGAATGCAGGAGGCCATGAACCCCAAGGCTTGCAGAATTTGTCTTGCAGATAGCAAGGTTTTTGTGGCCACTAGTTTGAAGTAAGTCACCAACTGAATTTGCTTTTCTGGTGTAAGTCATCTGGACAGTTGTATTCAAGCTGGCACCCAGGAATGTAATTTTTTGAAAGGGTACCAGTTGTGATTTCTTTTCGTTTATGGTGTACCCTAGACAAGTTAGAACCCTTTTTACAAATGCCAGATGCTTTAGAAGAATGTCCTTGTTTTCTGCCTGTATTAGACAATCGTCCAAGTATGGATATATTTGAATATTTCTTTGCCTGCAAAATACAATTACTGGAGCCAGGCACTTTGTAAAGACCCTGGGCGCAGTAGATAAGCCAAAGGGCAGTGCAGAGAACTGGTAATGTAAGTAGCCTGCTTTGAAGTGGAGGTATCTTCTGCAAGATTCCCTGATTGGGATATGCAGGTAAGCCTCTTTAAAGTCTGGAGTTACCAACCAGGCATCTTTGCCTAGCATATGTAGTAACTGTTGAAGAGTCAGCATCTTGAATTATGGAATGTCCGGAAATGTGTTTAGAGTGGATAAGTCCATAATTGGACGCCATGACTTGTCTTTTCCGGGTACCAGGAAAAGTCTGGAATAGAAACCTCGTCTCTTTTCCTCTTCTGGTACTGGTTGAATAGCCCCCATGTTCATGAGGGACAAAACTTGTTTCTGGGCTCTACCCACTGATTTGGGGGCAGGTCTGGCCATCCGTTTGGGATTGGCAACGTGTGGAAATGGTGTCTGTATCCCTGGGATACTATATTTAAACCCATTTGTCCTGGGTAATAAGTTGCCAGTTCCGTGCATGAAGTGCCAGTTTTCCCCCCAAAGGGGCGGCTAAAAAATAAGTGCTTGCAGAGCATAGAGGGAAGTCATTGAGACTGTTTACCATAGGGAGGTGCCTTGTTGTTTCCAGATTTGGAGGTGGAGGCACCCCATTGTTTCGACTTACAAGTTCTTGTGACTGAAACCTGGAGCTTTTGGAATGTCTAGATTTGACTTGAGCGGCTCTCAAAGGCACTGGAAAGGACCAGTTCTTAGTAGGCCAGTGCCTACTAAATCTTGGAGGTTGCACTTGTAGGAAATCTTTCACAGTTTGCATAGATTTAGCTTTATCTTCCATCTTTTTTAACATTTTTTCAGCCTTATTACCAAAAAGACGGTCCTGTTGTAAAGGAGCATCCAACAATTTTGCTTTAACATGGTCAGGCAGAGTTTGCTCTTTGAGTCAAGCATGTCTTATTAGCACAGATCCAGTTACAGCAGCCCTGCAAGAGGCCTCCAAAGAATCACAACCACATTGCAAAGTATGTTTACCAACTTGTTCAGCTGAACGCAATAAATCTTGTAAATCTTTATTTTGCACACAGTCAGAAATTAACATCATTTTCTGTTTAAGTAGTCTCATGATATGCTGTTGATATTTAAGCATATAAAATTTACAGTTTAAAGCCCTGATTGTCAAGGTCGCAGAAGTGTAAACCTTCTTACCCCATCTATCCAGCGCCCTGGAATCAGAAGGGGTAGGATTTTTAGCAGTAGACGCCTTAATGCCTTTAGGACCCTGAGAAATGGTTCCAGGATCAGCAGTAGGATTTTTGAAAAGGAATTTGTGAGAGTCCGGAACCCTGTAGTATCTGTCTGGTTTAGAAGGAGCCGGAGGCAGAGAATCAGGAGCCATACTAGATTCTGAAAAAACATCAACAATGTCTAGAACAGGAGGTATAGCCAAAGGCCTATGCTGAGGAAGAAGAAGAAAATCCCCAAGTCTCTTTTTAGATTCAGAGAAATCCTGACTTTCCCAGTGGAAATGTTCTCTTAAAGTATGTAAAGTTTCTCCAAAAGAAAAATCCTCAGGGGGGAGAAGCAGAAAGAATTGAATCTTCTGCATTAGAGTCCTCATAAGTAGGAATAGATAAATCCTGTTCATTAGAAGAATCAGAAGAAAAAGAATCCTGTTCAGAGGATTTATAATCCATGTCTTGCCTAGGCCTCTTAGAAGGAGGGGGTTGGCTACCCCTGATCAGGGTGATTAAATCTTCAGCCATTTTGATCATTTGATTTTTAGGCATAGGGGCCTGTACACATGGCCCAATCGTCAGTTTTTTAGACATAGAAATAGATTTTGGCCTTAGTTTTGAAGATGGCGTCAGTTTAATATACAAATCTTTAGGCCTGAAAGCACCCTCAGAAGCCGGTGACTGCACAGCGGCTCCAGACTCATCCAAGGTAGAGACATCCACAGGTTCAATACTTAAAGCATCTCGCGGCATACCGGACTCCGAATGGGTCTCAGTAGAGGCCTGCGAATCAAAAGTAGCGGATATCAGGGGATGCAAAAGCTCCTCAATGAGTATCGGTGAACTAGCGACTGGCTTAGGAGAAGCATTGTCGTCAGTTCTGGACCTCGGCGACCTGTCTCTGTCTTTTTCTTTGCATTTTTTTAGGTATTCCGGTAGTCGGATTGCTAACCGACAACATTTCTGGATAGTTAAATCGTGAACGAAAGTATTTAGAAGCAAAAATATACCGACGTTTAATAGTGCGTTGATTAAATGTAGCATAAAAACCGACAACAAGGTACGTCGTGGTCAGGGCCTAGGCAAGGAATACAGTACAAATGAAAATCCTTATGAGGTATTTACTTCCCACAAGTAATACAATTATTAACTTTTACTGACAGCGGTAAGGAGCAAGAAAAAGTTTCCCCAATGGGGTATTTAGCTTTTAGTTGAAGACTTCGGTTCTGAAACTCGAAAACAAAAATTTCAGGAGTCGGCCGACAGGCACTTGCGAACTGCTTCTGCTTCAGGCACCACGGGCAAGAAAGACTGATGTAATGGCGTCGGCTGCAAGTTTTATACCCCCTGATGACCTGACATCATGGAAGAAGGGACAGCAGCTGCCGCAGGACCCAAGACTTTGTTAATCAGGCAGACTGGGGCAACCTGCCAGCAGATTACCCAAATGTAATGACTGCAACAGTGAAACATGAAGAACATCTGATAATGCGTGTAGCCTGCTTTGAAGCGTAGGTATCTTCTGCAAGATTCCCTGATTGGGATGTGCAGGTATGCTTCTTTTAAATCTAGTGTTGCCAACCAGGCGTCTTTGCCTAGCATAGGAAGTAATTGGTGAAGAGTCAGCATTTTGAATTTTGGAATCTCCAGAAAGGTGTTTAGAGTAGACAAGTCCAGAATTGGATGCCATGATTTGTCCTTTCTGGGTACCAGGAAAAGTCTGGAGTAGAAACTTGTTCCTTTTCCTCTTCTGGTACCAGATGAATAGCTTCCATAATAAAAGAGAGAAAGTACTTGTTTTGGAGCCTCTGCCCACTGATTTGGGGGCAGGTCCAGCCATCCCATTTGGTGTTGGCAATGTGTGGAAATTAAATCTGTATCCCTGGGACACTATATTTAAAACCCATTTGTCCTGGGTTATGAGTTCCCAGTTCTTTGCATGAAGAGCAATCTTTCCCTTCAAAGAGGCGGTCAGAAGATAAGTGCTTGGAAATTTTAAAAGGTCATTAATACTGTTTACCAAAGAGAGGTGTCTTGTTATTCCCAGACTTGGAAGTGGAGGCCCCCCACTGCTTAGCTCTGAGAGTCCCCTGGGACTGAAACCTGGGGTTTTTGCTGTGTCTGGGTTTGGCTTGAGAAGACCTGTAAGGGACTGGAAAGGACCAATTCTTAGTAGGCCAGTGCTTACTAAATCTAGGAGGTTGCACTTGTAAAAAAATATTTAACAGTTTGCATAGATTTAGCTTTATCTTCCATCTTTTTAAGAACTTCTTCAGCCTTGTTGCCAAACAGGCGGTCCTGATTTAAAGGAGCATCCAACAATTTAGCTTTAACATGATCAGGCAAAAATTGCTCCTTAAGCCAAGCATGCCTTCTAAGCACAGACCCAGTAACAGCAGCCCTGCAAGAGGCCTCTAAAGAATCAAAACCACATTGCAAAGTATGTTTTCCAACTTGTTCAGCAGAATGCATTAAGTCTTGTAAATCTTTATTTTCCACACAGTCAGGAATCAACATGATTTTCTGTTTAAGCAGTCCAATGACATGTTGCTGATATTTTAACATATGAAATTGGCAGTTTAAAGCTCTGATTGCCAAGGTTGCTGAAGTATAAACCTTTTAACCCCATCTATCCAGTGTCCTGGAGTCGCTATCAGAAGGGGTAGGAATTTTAGCAGTAGAAGCCTTAATGCCCTTGGGCCCCTGAGAAATAGTCACTGGATCTGCAATAGGATTTTTGAAAAGTAACTTGTGGGACTCAGAAACCCTGTAGTAACTGTCAGGTTTACTAGGAGCTTGAGGCAGGGAAATGGGGGCCAAAGTGGATTCTGAAAACACATCATCAACAATGTCTAGTACAGGAGGTATAGCCAAAGGCCTATGCTGAGGTAGAAGAAGGAAATCCCTATGCCTCTTTTTTGAATCAGAAAATTCCTGGCTTTCCCAATGAAAATGCTCCCTTAAAGTATGTATGGTTTCCCCAAAAGAAAAATCCTCAGGGAGGGGGAAGCAGAGGGAATAGAATCCTCTGCATCAGAATCCTCATAAGTAGGTAAAGACAAATCCAGGTAATCAGAAGAGTCAGAAGAAACAGAATCCTGATCAGAAGATTTGTAATCAAGCTCAGCCCTAGGCCTCTTAGTGGGAGGGGTTGACTACCTATGATTAGAGTTATTAGATCTTCAGCCATTTTTATCATTTGTTTTTTAGGCATAGGGGGCTGAGCATGTGGCCTGGGCATCGGTTTTTTAGACATGGATCGAGATTTAGGCCTTAGTAATGAAGGAGGCGTCGATTTAATATGCAAGTCCATAGGCCTGAATACACCCTCAGAAGCCAGTGCCTGCACAGCGGCTCCGGACCCATCCAAGGTAGAGATATCCGCGGGTTCCATAGTTTAAGTATTTCGCGGCATACCGGACTCCAAATGGGTCTCAGTAGAGGCATGCGAATCAGAAGTAGCGGGTATCAGGGGCTGCGAAAGCACCTCACTGAGTACCGGCGAACTGGCGACTGGCTTAGGAGAAGCGTCGTCGGCAGTTTTGGACCTCGGCGACCTGTCTCTGTCTTTATCTTTGCATTTTTTCGGAATCCCGGTAGTCGGATGGCTAACCGACGACATTTCTGGATAATTAAACCGAGAACCAAAATATTTAGAGGCAAAAATATACCGACGACAGATAGTGCACTGATTAAATAAAGCACAAAACCAACAGCAAGGTACATCGTGGTCAGGGCCTAGGCAAGGAATACAGTACGAATGAAAATCTTTATGAGGTATTTGCTTTCCACAAATAATGCAATTATTAACTTTTACCGACATCAGTAAGGAGCAAGAAAAAGTTTCCCCAGTGGGGTACTTAGCTTTAAGTTGAAGACTTCGGTTCTGAAACTCAAAAACGACCAATTTCAGGAGTCGGCCGACAGGCACTTGCGAACTGCTTCTGGTTCAGGCATCGCATGGCAAGAAAGACTGATGTAATGGCGTTGGCTGCATGTTTTATACCCCTGATGACCTGACGTCATGGAAGAAGGGACAGCAACCAACACAGGACCCAAGACTTTGTTAAATCAGGCGACTGAGGGTAACCTGCCAGCAGATTACCCAAATGTAATGACTGCAACAGTAAAACACGAAGAACATCCAATTTGATCTTCCTGTTCTAGCTTACAGTTTTGGGGTGACTGACTGGCCCCAAAATGCTGCTGGATCAGTTGGACAGGAAAACAAGAAAAATGCTTCATGCTTATCAAATGATTTATAGAAATCAGTGCATACCAAGAATATACATTCCCCATTCTGAAGGAGGTATGGACCCCTCCTGGAATACCTGTATAGATTTGCAATTATAGGACTGCATACATATCTACTGACCTCTCAAGACTTGAGTAGAATAAATCAAGATGACCTCCTTGCTTAGTTTAGAAGTAGCATATCTGTGTCGAGTGGGAATGAAATCAAACCAGAAGTACACAAAAATCAGTCAGCAATTAAATTTGCCAAAAAACGACAATATAAAGTGAAGGATCAGAAGTGAAGGCAAGAAATGTTGAAAAGGCATAAATACAGCTGCAAGTGCAGTAAACTAGAACAACCTCACATTGATCAGAATCTGATGCAGGAATGGTAAAGGAGAGGTGAATTTAAACCAAAATATGAAAGGTTAATATTGGTCCAGGATAGAGGACTACGTACATGTTGGTTTACAAAGACCATTGAACATGTGGGAGAAAAAGACAAATGCCAGTTTTGTAAAACAGAACTGGAAACAGTCACACATCTTGTTGCTGGGTGTGATATATGAATGGCAGAGGGCCTGTATACTGAAAGGCATAATAATGTGGCAAGACTGTTGTATTGGGGATTGTGCAAACATAATACTGAAGTGGCTGAAAAACACTGGAAACATGAGCCACAAAGCATCATAGAAAATGATGAAGTTTATATCACATGAGATCACCCATTACCAACAGTTCAAAAAACAGATGTGAAAAAAGATACAGCAATCCATGAAAAGAAGACAAAAGTAGGACTGATTATTGAAATTGCTACACCCAGTGACTACACTGCCTTACATACACAGAGACACAAAGTCATAAAATACCAGGATTTGCAGGCAGAAATGAGAGCAATGCAGGGGGAGGATACCCAGACAGTTCCAAAAGTAGCAGGAGCAATGGGTCTTATAAAAATAATTTACAATCATACTTGGCTATATTACCAATACATATAACTATGAAGAAATTGTAGAAGACTCAATTCTGGACACTTTGTAGGTTCTGCAAAGAGCACGTTTAGCTAACATCAAAAACTGAAACAATACTAATTTCATGAACTTTAATCGTACTTTGACTTAGGAATGGGGTCTATTTCCATCATGGTATTAGAAACTCAAAAGACTTGAAGAAATTAAACCATGTACAACACATATTACTGTGTCATGGTGTTAACACCTGCCAATTAGGCTGCTGGATAAATTCACGTGTCACATGCTTAATACTAAACAATACATGCATGGCTTGCACTGGAAGGTATGGAGCTTGCAGAGCACAAACTAAACAACTGATGGACAATGGCACTATCTGGCCTCATTTGTATTCTCAATGCTCTAAGTGGCCCATGTTAAAAGCAGAATAAAGCACCACTGCCATCTTGTACAAGACCACTTGGAAACACAGGAAAGGAATGTACTGGAATAATGCTGCATAGCTGTTGCACCCTTAGTCTGTCCCTGTTACCCCACAGAAGGAGCCTGTATAGTTTGTCTGCATAACACGTATGCAAGGGTGGCTGACATCATGGGTGATCCATTACAGCTATGGCACAAGGGTGGTAATACAGCACATACGGATATGAAGCAAAATATATATATATATATATATATATATATATATATATATATATATATATATATATATATATATATATATATATATATATATATATATATATATATATATATAAGATATACATATCTATATCTATCTCTCTTTCTCTATATACAGTGCAATGAAAAAGTATTTGTCCCCTTCCTGTTTTATTTTTTTGCATGTTTGTCACACTTAAATGTTTCAGATCATCAAACAAATGTAAATATTAGACAAAGATAACCCAAGTAAACACAAAATGCAGTTTTTAAGTGATGATTTTATTTATTAAGGAAAAGAAACTATTCAAACCTACATGGGTCTATGTAAAAAAGTAATTGCCCCCTAAACCTAATAACTGGTTGTGCCACCCTTAGCAGCAACAACTGCAATCAAGCATTTGTGATAACTGGCAATGAGTCTTTCACATCACTGTTGAGGAATTTTGGCCCACTCTTTTTTTTTTTTTTTTTTTTTTTTTTAATTGTTTTAATTCAGCCATACTGGAGGGTTTCCAAGCATGAGCCGCCTTTTTAAGGTCATGCCACAGCATCTCAATTGGATTCAAGTCCGGACATTGACTAGGCTACTCCAAAACCTTCATGTTGTTTTTTTTAAGCCATTCAGAAGTGGACTTGCTGGTGTGTTTTGGATCATTGTCCTGCTGCAGAACCCAAGTGTGCTTAAGCTTGAGGTCACGAACTGAAGGCCAGACATTCTCCTTCAGGATTTTTTGGTAGAAATCAGAATTCATGGTTCCATCAATCACAGCAAGTCATCCAGGTCCAGAAGCAGCACCAGACATACCTCTCAACCTGGAAATATCAAAAATCTGGACAAGGCCCATGCAAAATAGGTACACATCTGTACGCTGATTAATGTAAAATTTGCATACATAATTACACAACTCCGCCTACTCCAGTGGAATTGTGGGATACAATGTTTCAAATGCAGACTGAAGAACAGAGCCAAAATATAGCACCAGAGACTCCCTGTAGCCATTCCAATGCCCCATTACCTGGCTATTTCACATCATTTACCATAAACACTAATGTGTGCATACTGCTTTATTACAATGACTATTTAGATTTTATTTTTTACATTTTATAGCACAATGCACAAACAGTAATAGATATCTGGCTGCTAAAGAAAGCAATACTGTCTCACAATGAAAAACGATTTGGCATTAAAACTTCTCTGCCCTCGAAACGCTCATTCACTGAAACAGCATTGAAACCCACAGATTACCTTTGGGCTACATTCAAATCAGAAGCCCCTTGCAAACAAAACAAGAAACATACATGTGTTCTTTGATATACAAGGAATATAATAAAATCAGGAAGGTGTAATACAGCACACTTGTTAGACTTAAGTTAGAGTGCATTTTAAATTTATTGTTTAACATTTTTCCAGTAGACAAAGAAACAAAATGCATGAACAAATAATGACAAAACTGCGTTATTCAGAACACTTCCATGATAGTCTACTTATACACACACTATACATATATATATATATATACACACATATAAATAACAGTAGTGTAAGCCATATAAAAAAACAGGGACGCATTTTAAACATTGCTTGAATAAAATATTATCACCATGCATTTCACTGCCAAGTCTTGAACCGAGGTATCTCTACACTACAGTCAGAACAACATACCACTAAACCAAATCAACAGTTTGCTGAAAGACAGGAAGACAAACTTAAATGGCTATCATTTAGTGAATTCAGTTCACACTCTCAACCTCTTAGCATAAATACACAGAAGCCAATAATGGGGGCATACAGCCCCAAAACATTTCAAATGCTGATCTTATAAACTTAAAACAAAACCTTTTATTCTAGCAATTTTCTGCCATTTATTTTATGAAGAATAAGGCTTGAAATTGAAATACAAAATACCATTACTCTGTTTAGCCAACAATGCAATGCCTGTTACCATAAGCCACTCTGAATGCATGTTTTCATGTACCCACGCTTTGTTGAGGTCGCACTCACACATTCTCTCAGAGGGTACTCGTTAGATGAGAATGGTCTTGCCTTCACAAGAACATAAGCTGCCATTTTAACTAAAATTATCTTGGGCACAGCCAGTGCTAAAGTTATTTTTTTGAAGACATGGCTGAAAATTACATGCCTTTTTCACAAGGAAAGGCAGAGTTTCACGACATAATACACACACACATACGCGCACACACACGCACGCGCACACACACACACACACGCACACACACACACACACACACACACACACACACACACACACACACACACACACACACACACACACACACTCTTCCTTACCTGTTTCCCCCGCATATCGAAGCAAAAGTCCCTCTCTTGGCAGCATATTCAGCAGTCCCTCTCTTGGCAGCATAAAGCAAAGCAGAAGAAGCAAGTCAGCAGTTCTACGTCCGTCTCTCAACACCATTTTCAAGGCAAAGCACTTCCCGGCAGTGAAGTCCCTCTCTCGGCAGCATAT